>NW_027077427.1:0-65000 GCF_963924675.1 Phocoena phocoena
TGTGTCATCAGGCCCGTAGCGGCATAATGAGTGGATGCAGGTATGGTGATTCTACGTGAACTACGTCACACAGAAAAAGAAACATCATAAGATATCACTAATACACGGAATGTAAACTTGACTACACATGAACTGAATTACAAAACAGAACAGGGTCTCAAATTTAGAAAACCAACTAGTGCTTGCTTATGGGGAAAGGTGCCTTGGGGTGCTGCATAAAACCAGAGACTGAAATTAGCACAGATAACTTTCCATAAGCTAAATATGTAATAGACAAGACCTACTCCTTGCTCAACGAAATGGACCCAACACCACATATTCAACGCCTAGGAATATACCTGACTAGGAAGAATCTTAAAACACATGGATATATATGTCTCCGTAAGAGAATCAAGCGTGTGTACAGCGGCCGAAACGCAGCAGTGAAAATCCGATAAATCCAATTATCAGAATAAATTTCGAAAACAAAACACAAAGACAGTGAAATAGAGAGCAATTCTTAAATAATTCACTCAGGGCATGTGATGCAACCGGGATTGACCACATCTACACCCAGAGCTGGTTGAGACATAAGGCTTGACACTTCAGGCTGATAGCATTGGTGAGTTTCGGTGAGCAAATGCAGACCCTTTGAAGTCACACTGCATCGTACCCATTCCATGGGTCCCAACTCTCCAGGGTCAAGGGATTCTTCCTTCAGCTAAAACATGCATGGGAAACACAGTGTATGGTACACCGTGAGATTGGGAAACGATTTAAAATGGATCTCAGTTTTCGTATCCTTGTCCTCGGGTTCACCATTCCAGACGCTTTACTAACACTCTCCGCGCTTGGAGAGTCAGTGCCTTTAACCTCCTGTTTGGCACAGTTTGCAATTTCTGTGCAAGATGAACAGGAATAGGGAGAACCAATGAGAGACTAGCTGTAGGTGTCTGCATGGGCAAATGTAACACTCATTGCCCACCAAGAAGAGGAATTAAACAAAGTCTCAGTGTGCCCTGCTGGAAACAGATTAAGGCCTGAAGCAATCCTGCAGTTTTGTGCCCAGCTCACAAGAAAGCAAGTTGAAGAAAGGAGCTCAGGGGCACTGTAATTCACAAACCTGCAGAGTTATAAATGACAGCTATCCTCCAAAAATATATTGAAGTAAGCCTGCGAAGGGGACTTGAAAGCGGGGCAGAATTTCAGGAAAACGATTGCAGGGGGTAGACTGCAATTGCCCTGAAAGCATAGGAAAAGAGGCAGAACGTTGACAATGATGCACTTGGCCAAAAATGGCGTATGCGTTTTTTCCTGAATATATTCAGGAAAAAACGCATACGCCCTTTTTGGCCAACGAAGCAAGCCTGTAAAGGAAATCTGCACTACAATGAAATCTCACTGCCCCCCCAGGCAAAAGGGCCATCTGAAAAAAGTGTAAAATCCAGAAAGGTAGGACAGGATATTGAGAACAGGGAGCCTTGTTATGCTGATTGGCAGTACGTAAATTGTGAACAGCCACCCTGGAGAAGTGTATGGTGTTTCCTGAAACACGTAAGAAATAAAGCAACACAGCCTATGGCAATTGCACTTATGGTCTTATTGCTTAGGGAAATTAAAATCAAAAACAGAGAGCCACCCCAAAGTTTGGGACGGCTGTGTTCGCAAGACGTTCGTCTACAGTACCAGGTAAATACCCAGAAAGCAAAAAATGGATAAAGAAGTTGTGGCACGTACTTGCAATGCAATATCACTCAGTAATGAAATCTGTGTCATCAGCCCCGTAGCGGCATAGTGAGTGGATGCAGGTACGGTGATTCTACGTGAACTACGTCACACAGAAAAAGAAACATCATAAGATATCACTAATACACGGAATGTAAACTTGACTACACATGAACTGAATTACAAAACAGAACAGGGTCTCAAATATAGAAAACCAACTAGTGCTTGCTTATGGGGAAAGGTGCCTTAGGGTGCTGCATAAAACCAGAGACTGAAATTAGCACAGATAACATTCCATAAGCCAAATATGTAATAGACAAGACCTACTCCTTGCTCAGCGAAATGGATCCAACACCACATATTCAACGCCTAGGAATATACCTGACTAGGAAGAATCTTAAAACCCATGGATATATATGTCTCCGTAAGAGAATCAAGCGTGTGTACAGCGGCTGAAACGCAGCAGTGAAAATCCGATAAATCCCATTATCAAAATAAATTTCGAAAACAAAACACAAAGACAGTGAAATAGAGAGCAATTCTTAAATAATTCACTCAGGGCATGGGATGCAACCGGGATTTAACACATCTACACCCAGAGCTGGTTGAGACATAAGTCTGGACACTTCAGGCTGATATCATTGGTGAGTTTCGGTGAGCAAATGCAGACCCTTTGAAGTCATACTGCATGGTACCTATTCCATGGGTCCCAATTCTTCAGGTTCAAGGGATTCTCCCTCCAGCTAAAACATTCATGGGAAACCCACAGTATGGTCCACCGTGTGATTGGGAAACGATTTAAAATGCATCTCAGTTTTCGTATCCTGGTCCTCGGGTTCACCATTCCAGATGCTTTACTAACACTCTCCCTGCTTGGAGAGTCAGTGCCTTTAACCTCCTGTTTGGCACAGCTTGCAATTTCTGTGCAAGATGAACAGGAATAGGGAGAACCAATGAGAGACTAGCGGTAGGTGTCTGCACGGGCAAATGTAACGCTCATTTCCCACCAGGAAGAGGAATTAACCAAAGGCTCAGCATGCCCTGCCGGAAACAGATTAGGGCCTGAAGCAATCTTGCGGTTTTGTGCCCAGCTCACAAGAAAGCGAGTTGAAGAAAGGAGCTCAGGGGCACTGTAATTCACAAACCTGCAGAGTTATAAATGACAGCTATCCTCCAAAAATATATTGAAGTAAGCCTGCGAAGGGGACTTGAAAGTGGGGCAGAATTTCAGGAAAACGATTGCAGGGGGTAGACTGGAATTGCCCTGAAAGCATAGGAAAACAGGCAGAACGTCAACAATGATGCACTTGGCCAAAAAGGGCGTATGCGTTTTTTCCTGAATATATTCAGGAAAAAACGCATACGCCCTTTTTGGCCAACCAAGCAAGCCTGTAAAGGAAATCTGCACTACAATGAAGTCTCACTGCCCCCCGGGCAAAAGCGCCATCTGAAAAAAGTGTAAAATCCAGAAAGATAGAACAGGATATGGAGAACAGGGAGCCTTGTTATGCTGATTGGCAGGATGTAAATTGCCAGCAGCCACCCTGGAGAAGTGTATGGTGTTTCCTGAAACACATAAGGAACAAAGCAACACAGCCTATGGCACTTCCACTTATGGTCCTATAGCTTACGGAAATTAAAATCAAATACAGACAGCCACCCCAATATTTGGGACGGCTGTGTTCACAAGAAGCTCGTCTACAGTATCAGGTAAATATCCCAGAAAGCAAAAAATGGATAAAGAAGTTGTGGCACGTACGTACAATGCAATATCACTCAGCAATGAAATCTGTGTCATCAGGCCCGTAGCGGCATAGTGAGTGGATGCAGGTACGGTGATTCTACGTGAACTACGTCACACAGAAAAAGAAACATCATAAGATATCACTAATACACGGAATGTAAACTTGACTACACATGAACTGAATTACAAAACAGAACAGGGTCTCAAATTTAGAAAACCAACTAGTGCTTGCTTATGGGGAAAGGTGCCTTGGGGTGCTGCATAAAACCAGAGACTGAAATTAGCACAGATAACATCCATAAGCCAAATATGTAATAGACAAGACCTACTCCTTGCTCAACGAAATGGACTCAACACCACATATTCAACGCCTAGGAATATACCTGACAAGGAAGAATCTTAAAACCCATGGATATATATGTCTCCGTAAGAGAATCAAGCGTGTGTACAGCGGCCGAAACGCAGCAGTGAAAATCCGATAAATCCCATTATCAAAAGAAATTTCGAAAACAAAACACAAAGACAGTGAAATAGAGAGCAATTCTTAAAAAATTCACTCAGGGCATGTGATGCAACCGGGATTGACCACATCTACACCCAGAGCTGGTTGAGACATAAGGCTGGACACTTCAGGCTGATAGCATTGGTGAGTTTCAGTGAGCAAATGCAGACCCTTTGAAGTCATACTGCATGGTACCCATTCCATGGGTCCCAACTCTCCAGGTTCAAGGGATTCTTCCTCCAGCTAAAACATGCATGGGAAACCCAGAGTATCGTCCACCGTGTGATTGGGAAACGATTTAAAATGCATCTCAGTTTTCGTATCCTGGTCCTCGTGTTCACCATTCCAGATGCTTGACTAACACTCTCCCCGCTTGGAGAGTCAGTGCCTTTAACCTCCTCTTTTGCACAGCCTGCAATTTCTGTGCAAGATGAACAGGAAGAGGGAGAACCAATGAGAGACTAGCTGTAGGTGTCTGCACGGGCAAATGTAACGCTCATTGCCGACCAGGAAGAGGAATTAAACAAAGGCTCAGTGTGCCCTGCCGGAAACAGATTAGGGCCTGAAGCAATCCTGCGGTTTTGTGCCCAGCTCACAAGAAAGCGAGTTGAATAAAGGAGCTAAGGGGCACTCTAATTCACAAACCTGCGGAGTTATAAATGACAGCTATCCTCCAAAAATATATTGAAGTAAGCCTGCGCAGGGGACTTGAAAGCGGGGCAGAATTTCAGGAAAACGATTGCAGGGTTTAGACTGGAATTGCCCTGAAAGCATAGGAAAAGAGGCAGAACGTCGACAATGATGCACTTAGCCAAAAAGGGCGTATTCGTTTTTTCCTGAATATATTCAGGAAAAAACGCATACGCACTTTTTCGCCAACCAAGCAAGCCTGAAAAGGAAATCTGCACTACAATGAAGTCTCACTGCCCCCCGGGCAAAAGGGCCATCTGAAAAAAGTGTAAAATCCAGAAAGGTAGGACAGGATATGGAGAACAGGGAGCCTTGTTATGCTGATTGGCAGGATGTAAATTGCCAACAGCCACCCTGGAGAAGTGTATGGTGTTTCCTGAAACACGTAAGAACTAAAGCAACACAGCCTATGGCAATTGCACTTATGGTCCTATTCCTTAGGGAAATTAAAATCAAAAACAGAGAGCCACCCCAAAGTTTGGGACGGCTGTGTTACCAAGCAGCTCGTCTACAGTACCAGGTAAATATCCCAGAAAGCAAAAAATGGATAAAGAAGTTGTGGCACGTACGTGCAATGCAATATCACTCAGCAATGAAATCTGTGTCATCAGGCCCGTAGCGGCATAGTGAGTGGATGCAGGTACGGTGATTCTACGTGAACTACGTCACACAGAAAAAGAAACATCATAAGGTATCACTAATACACGGAATGTAAACTTGACTACACATGAACTGAATTACAAAACAGAACAGGGTCTCAAATTTAGAAAACCAACTAGTGCTTGCTTATGGGGAAAGGTGCCTTGGGGTGCTGCATAAAACCAGAGACTGAAATTAGCACAGATAACTTTCCATAAGCCAAATATGTAATAGACAAGACCTACTCCTTGCTCAACGAAATGGACTCAACACCACATATTCAACGCCTAGGAATATACCTGACTAGGAAGAATCTTAAAACCCATGGATATATATGTCTCCGTAAGAGAATCAAGCGTGTGTACAGCGGCCGAAACGCAGCAGTGAAAATCCGATAAATCCCATTATCAAAATTAATTTCGAAAACAAAACACAAAGACAGTGAAATAGAGAGCAATTCTTAAATAATTCACTCAGGGCATGTGATGCAACCGGGATTGACCACATCTACACCCAGAGCTGGTTGAGACATAAGGCTGGACACTTCAGGCTGATAGCATTGGTGAGTTTCAGTGAGCAAATGCAGACCCTTTGAAGTCATACTGCATGGTACCCATTCCATGGGTCCCAACTCTCCAGGTTCAAGGGATTCTTCCTCCAGCTAAAACATGCATGGGAAACCCAGAGTATCGTCCACCGTGTGATTGGGAAACGATTTAAAATGCATCTCAGTTTTCGTATCCTGGTCCTCGGGTTCACCATTCCAGATGCTTGACTAACACTCTCCCCGCTTGGAGATTCAGTGCCTTTAACCTCCTCTTTTGCACAGCCTGCAATTTCTGTGCAAGATGAACAGGAAGAGGGAGAACCAATGAGAGACTAGCTGTAGGTGTCTGCACGGGCAAATGTAACGCTCATTGCCGACCAGGAAGAGGAATTAAACAAAGGCTCAGTGTGCCCTGCCGGAAACAGATTAGGGCCTGAAGCAATCCTGCGGTTTTGTGCCCAGCTCACAAGAAAGCGAGTTGAATAAAGGAGCTCAGGGGCACTGTAATTCACAAACCTGCGGAGTTATAAATGACAGCTATCCTCCAAAAATATATTGAAGTAAGCCTGCGCAGGGGACTTGAAAGCGGGGCAGAATTTCAGGAAAACGATTGCAGGGTTTAGACTGGAATTGCCCTGAAAGCATCGGAAAAGAGGCAGAACGTCGACAATGATGCACTTAGCCAAAAATGGCGTATTCGTTTTTTCCTGAATATATTCAGGAAAAAACGCATACGCACTTTTTGGCCAACCAAGCAAGCCTGAAAAGGAAATCTGCACTACAATGAAGTCTCACTGCCCCCCGGGCAAAAGGGCCATCTGAAAAAAGTGTAAAATCCAGAAAGGTAGGACAGGATATGGAGAACAGGGAGCCTTGTTATGCTGATTGGCAGGATGTAATTTGCCAACAGCCACCCTGGAGAAGTGTATGGTGTTTCCTGAAACACGTAAGAACTAAAGCAACACAGCCTATGGCAATTGCACTTATGGTCCTATTCCTTAGGGAAATTAAAATCAAAAACAGAGAGCCACCCCAAAGTTTGGGACGGCTGTGTTACCAAGCAGCTCGTCTACAGTACCAGGTAAATATCCCAGAAAGCAAAAAATGGATAAAGAAGTTGTGGCACGTACGTGCAATGCAATATCACTCAGCAATGAAATCTGTGTCATCAGGCCCGTAGCGGCATAGTGAGTGGATGCAGGTACGGTGATTCTACGTGAACTACGTCACACAGAAAAAGAAACATCATAAGGTATCACTAATACACGGAATGTAAACTTGACTACACATGAACTGAATTACAAAACAGAACAGGGTCTCAAATTTAGAAAACCAACTAGTGCTTGCTTATGGGGAAAGGTGCCTTGGGGTGCTGCATAAAACCAGAGACTGAAATTAGCACAGATAACTTTCCATAAGCCAAATATGTAATAGACAAGACCTACTCCTTGCTCAACGAAATGGACTCAACACCACATATTCAACGCCTAGGAATATAGCTGACTAGGAAGAATCTTAAAACCCATGGATATATATGTCTCCGTAAGAGAATCAAGCGTGTGTACAGCGGCCGAAACGCAGCAGTGAAAATCCGATAAATCCCATTATCAAAATTAATTTCGAAAACAAAACACAAAGACAGTGAAATAGAGAGCAATTCTTAAATAATTCACTCAGGGCATGTGATGCAACCGGGATTGACCACATCTACACCCAGAGCTGGTTGAGACATAAGCCTGGACACTTCAGGCTGATAGCATTGACGAGTTTCGGTGAGCAAATGCAGACCCTTTGAAGTCATACTGCATGGTACCTATTCCATGGGTCCCAACTCTTCAGGTTGAAGGGATTCTTCCTCCAGCTAAAACATGCATGGGAAACCCACAGTATGGTCCACTGTGTGATTGGGAAACGATTTAAAATGCATCTCAGTTTTCGTATCCTGGTCCTCGGGTTCACCATTCCAGATGTTTTACTAACACTCTCCCTGCTTGGAGAGTCAGTGCCTTTAACCTCCTGTTTGGCACAGCTTGCAATTTCTGTGCAAGATGAACAGGAATAAGGAGAACCAATGAGAGACTAGCTGTAGGTGTCTGCACGGGCAAATGTAACGCTCATTTCCCATCAGGAAGAGGAATTAACCAAAGGCTCAGCGTGCCCTGCCGGAAACAGATTAGGGCCTGAAGCAATCCTGCGGTTTTGTGCCCAGCTCACAAGAAAGCGAGTTGAAGAAAGGAGCTCAGGGGCACTGTAATTCACAAACCTGCAGAGTTATAAATGACAGCTATCCTCCAAAAATATATTGAAGTAAGCCTGCGAAGCGGACTTGAAAGCGGGGCAGAATTTCAGGAAAACGATTGCAGGGTTTAGACTGGAATTGCCCTGAAAGCAGAGGAAAAGAGGCAGAACGTCGACAATGATGCACTTAGCCAAAAAGGGCGTATTCGTTTTTTCCTGAATATATTCAGGAAAAAACGCATACGCCCTTTTTGGCCAACCAAGCAAGCCTGAAAAGGAAATCTGCACTACAATGAAGTCTCACTGCCCCCCGGGCAAAAGGGCCATCTGAAAAAAGTGTAAAATCCAGAAAGGTAGGACAGGATATGGAGAACAGGGAGCCTTGTTATGCTGATTGGCAGGATGCAAATTGCCAGCAGCCACCCTGGAGAAGTGTATGGTGTTTCCTGAAACACGTAAGAAACAAAGCAACACAGCCTATGGCACTTCCACTTATGGTCCTATAGCTTACGGAAATTAAAATCAAAAACAGACAGCCACCCCAATATTTGGGACGGCTGTGTTCAAAAGAAGCTCGTCTACAGTATCAGGTAAATATCCCAGAAAGCAAAAAATGGATAAAGAAGTTGTGGCACGTACGTACAATGCAATATCACTGAGCAATGAAATCTGTGTCATCAGGCCCATAGCGGCATAGTGAGTGGAGGCAGGTACGGTGATTCTACCTGAACTACGTCACACAGAAAAGAAACATCATAAGATATCACTAATACACGGAATGTAAACTTGACTACACATGAACTGAATTACAAAACAGAACAGGGTCTCAAATTTAGAAAACCAACTAGTGCTTGCTTATTGGAAAAGGTGCCTTGGGGTGCTGCATAAAACCAGAGACTGAAATTAGCACAGATAACTTTCCATAAGCCAAATATGTAATAGACAAGACCTACTCCTTGCTCAACGAAATGGACCCAACACCACATATTCAATGCCTAGGAATATACCTGACTAGGAAGAATCTTAAAACCCATGGATATATATGTCTCCGTAAGAGAATCAAGCGTGTGTACAGCGGCCGAAACGCAGCAGTGAAAATCCGATAAATCCCATTATCAAAATAAATTTCGAAAACAAAACACAAAGACAGTGAAATAGAGAGCAATTCTTAAATAATTCACTCAGGGCATGTGATGCAACCGGGATTTACCACATCTACACCCAGAGCTGGTTGAGACATAAGGCTGGACACTTCAGGCTGATAGCATTGGTGAGTTTCGGTGAGCAAATGCAGACCCTTTGAAGTCATACTGCATGGTACCCATTCCATGGGTCCCAACTCTCCAGGTTCAAGGCATTCTTCCTCCAGCTAAAACATGCATGGGAAACCCAGAGTATCGTCCACCGTGTGATTGGGAAACGATTTAAAATGCATCTCAGTTTTCGTATCCTGGTCCTCGGGTTCACCATTCCAGATGCTTTACTAACACTCTCCCCGCTTGGAGAGTCAGTGCCTTTAAACTCCTGTTTGGCACAGCTTGCAATTTCTGTGCAAGATGAACAGGAATAGGGAGAACCAATGACAGACTAGCTGTAGGTGTCTGCACGGGCAAATGTAACGCTCATTGCCGACCAGGAAGAGGAATTAAACAAAGGCTCAGCGTGCCCTGCTGAAAACAGATTAGTGCCAGAAGCAATCCTGCGGTTTTGTGCCCAGCTCACAAGAAAGCAAGTTGAAGAAAGGAGCTCAGGGGCACTGTAATTAACAAACCTGCAGAGTTATAAATGACAGCTATCCTCCAAAAATATATTGAAATAAGCCTGCGAAGGGGACTTGAAGGTGGGGCAGAATTTCAGGAAAACGATTGCAGGGGGTAGACTGGAATTGCTCTGAAAGCATAGGAAAAGAGGCAGAACGTCGACAATGATGCACTTGGCCAAAAAGGGCGTATGCGTTTTTTCCTGAATATATTCAGGAAAAAACGCATACGCCCTTTTTGGCCAACCAAGCAAGCCTG
Source organism: Phocoena phocoena (assembly GCF_963924675.1). Classification (NCBI taxonomy): domain Eukaryota; kingdom Metazoa; phylum Chordata; class Mammalia; order Artiodactyla; family Phocoenidae; genus Phocoena; species Phocoena phocoena. The sequence continues at coordinate 10,083 of NW_027077427.1, forward strand.
TAAAGGAAATCTGCACTACAATGAAGTCTCACCGCCCTCCGGGCAAAAGGGCCATCTGAAAAAAGTGTAAAATCCAGAAAGGTAGGACAGGATATGGAGAACAAGGAGCCTTGTTATGCTGATTGGCAGGATGCAAATTGCCAGCAGCCACCCTGGAGAAGTGTATGGTGTTTCCTGAAACACGTAAGAAACAAAGCAACACAGCCTATGGCACTTCCACTTATGGTCCTATAGCTTACGGAAATTGAAATCAAAAACAGACAGCCACCCCAATATTTGGGACGGCTGTGTTCACAAGAAGCTCGTCTACAGTATCAGGTAAATATCCCAGAAAGCAAAAAATGGATAAAGAAGTTGTGGCACGTACGTACAATGCAATATCACTCAGCAATGAAATCTGTGTCATCAGGCCCATAGCGGCATAGTGAGTGGATGCATGTACGGTGATTCTACGTGAACTATGTCACACAGAAAAGGAAACATCATAAGGTATCACTAATACACGGAATGTAAACTTGACTACACATGAACTGAATTACAAAACAGAACAGGGTCTCAAATTTAGAAAACCAACTAGTGCTTGCTTATTGGAAAAGGTGCCTTGGGGTGCTGCATAAAACCAGAGACTGAAATTAGCACAGATAACTTTCCATAAGCCAAATATGTAATAGACAAGACCTACTCCTTGCTCAACGAAATGGACCCAACACCACATATTCAATGCCTAGGAATATACCTGACCAGGAAGAATCTTAAAACCCATGGATATATATGTCTCCGTAAGAGAATCAAGCGTGTGTACAGCGGCCGAAACGCAGCAGTGAAAATCCGATAAATCCCATTATCAAAATAAATTTCGAAAACAAAACACAAAGACAGTGAAATAGAGAGCAATTCTTAAATAATTGACTCAGGGCATGTGATGCAACCGGGATTTACCACATCTACACCCAGAGCTGGTTGAGACATAAGGCTGGACACTTCAGGCTGATAGCATTGGTGAGTTTCGGTGAGCAAATGCAGACCCTTTGAAGTCATACTGCATGGTACCCATTCCATGGGTCCCAACTCTCCAGGTTCAAGGCATTCTTCCTCCAGCTAAAACATGCATGGGAAACCCAGAGTATCGTCCACCGTGTGATTGGGAAACGATTTAAAATGCATCTCAGTTTTCGTATCCTGGTCCTCGGGTTCACCATTCCAGATGCTTTACTAACACTCTCCCCGCTTGGAGAGTCAGTGCCTTTAAACTCCTGTTTGGCACAGCTTGCAATTTCTGTGCAAGATGAACAGGAATAGGGAGAACCAATGACAGACTAGCTGTAGGTGTCTGCACGGGCAAATGTAACGCTCATTGCCGACCAGGAAGAGGAATTAAACAAAGGCTCAGCGTGCCCTGCTGAAAACAGATTAGTGCCAGAAGCAATCCTGCGGTTTTGTGCCCAGCTCACAAGAAAGCAAGTTGAAGAAAGGAGCTCAGGGGCACTGTAATTAACAAACCTGCAGAGTTATAAATGACAGCTATCCTCCAAAAATATATTGAAATAAGCCTGCGAAGGGGACTTGAAGGTGGGGCAGAATTTCAGGAAAACGATTGCAGGGGGTAGACTGGAATTGCTCTGAAAGCATAGGAAAAGAGGCAGAACGTCGACAATGATGCACTTGGCCAAAAAGGGCGTATGCGTTTTTTCCTGAATATATTCAGGAAAAAACGCATACGCCCTTTTTGGCCAACCAAGCAAGCCTGTAAAGGAAATCTGCACTACAATGAAGTCTCACCGCCCTCCGGGCAAAAGGGCCATCTGAAAAAAGTGTAAAATCCAGAAAGGTAGGACAGGATATGGAGAACAAGGAGCCTTGTTATGCTGATTGGCAGGATGCAAATTGCCAGCAGCCACCCTGGAGAAGTGTATGGTGTTTCCTGAAACACGTAAGAAACAAAGCAACACAGCCTATGGCACTTCCACTTATGGTCCTATAGCTTACGGAAATTAAAATCAAAAACAGACAGCCACCCCAATATTTGGGACGGCTGTGTTCACAAGAAGCTCGTCTACAGTATCAGGTAAATATCCCAGAAAGCAAAAAATGGATAAAGAAGTTGTGGCACGTACGTACAATGCAATATCACTCAGCAATGAAATCTGTGTCATCAGGCCCATAGCGGCATAGTGAGTGGATGCATGTACGGTGATTCTACGTGAACTATGTCACACAGAAAAGGAAACATCATAAGGTATCACTAATACACGGAATGTAAACTTGACTACACATGAACTGAATTACAAAACAGAACAGGGTCTCAAATTTAGAAAACCAACTAGTGCTTGCTTATTGGAAAAGGTGCCTTGGGGTGCTGCATAAAACCAGAGACTGAAATTAGCACAGATAACTTTCCATAAGCCAAATATGTAATAGACAAGACCTACTCCTTGCTCAACGAAATGGACCCAACACCACATATTCAATGCCTAGGAATATACCTGACCAGGAAGAATCTTAAAACCCATGGATATATATGTCTCCGTAAGAGAATCAAGCGTGTGTACAGCGGCCGAAACGCAGCAGTGAAAATCCGATAAATCCCATTATCAAAATAAATTTCGAAAACAAAACACAAAGACAGTGAAATAGAGAGCAATTCTTAAATAATTGACTCAGGGCATGTGATGCAACCGGGATTTACCACATCTACACCCAGAGCTGGTTGAGACATAAGGCTGGACACTTCAGGCTGATAGCATTGGTGAGTTTCGGTGAGCAAATGCAGACCCTTTGAAGTCATACTGCATGGTACCCATTCCATGGGTCCCAACTCTCCAGGTTCAAGGCATTCTTCCTCCAGCTAAAACATGCATGGGAAACCCAGAGTATCGTCCACCGTGTGATTGGGAAACGATTTAAAATGCATCTCAGTTTTCGTATCCTGGTCCTCGGGTTCACCATTCCAGATGCTTTACTAACACTCTCCCCGCTTGGAGAGTCAGTGCCTTTAAACTCCTGTTTGGCACAGCTTGCAATTTCTGTGCAAGATGAACAGGAATAGGGAGAACCAATGACAGACTAGCTGTAGGTGTCTGCACGGGCAAATGTAACGCTCATTGCCGACCAGGAAGAGGAATTAAACAAAGGCTCAGCGTGCCCTGCTGAAAACAGATTAGGGCCAGAAGCAATCCTGCGGTTTTGTGCCCAGCTCACAAGAAAGCAAGTTGAAGAAAGGAGCTCAGGGGCACTGTAATTAACAAACCTGCAGAGTTATAAATGACAGCTATCCTCCAAAAATATATTGAAGTAAGCCTGCGAAGGGGACTTGAAGGTGGGGCAGAATTTCAGGAAAACGATTGCAGGGGGTAGACTGGAATTGCTCTGAAAGCATAGGAAAAGAGGCAGAACGTCGACAATGATGCACTTGGCCAAAAAGGGCGTATGCGTTTTTTCCTGAATATATTCAGGAAAAAACGCATACGCCCTTTTTGGCCAACCAAGCAAGCCTGTAAAGGAAATCTGCACTACAATGAAGTCTCACCGACCTCCGGGCAAAAGGGCCATCTGAAAAAAGTGTAAAATCCAGAAAGGTAGGACAGGATATGGAGAACAGGGAGCCTTGTTATGCTGATTGGCAGGATGCAAATTGCCAGCAGCCACCCTGGAGAAGTGTATGGTGTTTCCTGAAACACGTAAGAAACAAAGCAACACAGCCTATGGCACTTCCACTTATGGTCCTATAGCTTACGGAAATTAAAATCAAAAACAGACAGCCACCCCAATATTTGGGACGGCTGTGTTCACAAGAAGCTCGTCTACAGTATCAGGTAAATATCCCAGAAAGCAAAAAATGGATAAAGAAGTTGTGGCACGTACGTACAATGCAATATCACTCAGCAATGAAATCTGTGTCATCAGGCCCATAGCGGCATAGTGAGTGGATGCAGGTACGGTGATTCTACGTGAACTATGTCACACAGAAAAGGAAACATCATAAGGTATCACTAATACACGGAATGTAAACTTGACTACACATGAACTGAATTACAAAACAGAACAGGGTCTCAAATTTAGAAAACCAACTAGTGCTTGCTTATTGGAAAAGGTGCCTTGGGGTGCTGCATAAAACCAGAGACTGAAATTAGCACAGATAACTTTCCATAAGCCAAATATGTAATAGACAAGACCTACTCCTTGCTCAACGAAATGGACCCAACACCACATATTCAATGCCTAGGAATATACCTGACCAGGAAGAATCTTAAAACCCATGGATATATATGTCTCCGTAAGAGAATCAAGCGTGTGTACAGCGGCCGAAACGCAGCAGTGAAAATCCGATAAATCCCATTATCAAAATAAATTTCGAAAACAAAACACAAAGACAGTGAAATAGAGAGCAATTCTTAAATAATTGACTCAGGGCATGTGATGCAACCGGGATTTACCACATCTACACCCAGAGCTGGTTGAGACATAAGGCTGGACACTTCAGGCTGATAGCATTGGTGAGTTTCGGTGAGCAAATGCAGACCCTTTGAAGTCATACTGCATGGTACCCATTCCATGGGTCCCAACTCTCCAGGTTCAAGGCATTCTTCCTCCAGCTGAAACATGCATGGGAAACCCAGAGTATCGTCCACCGTGTGATTGGGAAACGATTTAAAATGCATCTCAGTTTTCGTATCCTGGTCGTCAGGTTCACCATTCCAGATGCTTTACTAACACTCTCCCCGCTTGGAGAGTCAGTGCCTTTAAACTCCTGTTTGGCACAGCTTGCAATTTCTGTGCAAGATGAACAGGAATTGGGAGAACCAATGAGAGACTAGCTGTAGGTGTCTGCACGGGCAAATGTAACGCTCATTGCCGACCAGGAAGAGGAATTAAACAAAGGCGCAGCGTGCCCTGCTGAAAACAGATTAGGGCCAGAAGCAATCCTGCGGTTTTGTGCCCAGCTCAAAAGAAAGCAAGTTGAAGAAAGGAGCTCAGGGGCACTGTAATTCACAAACCTGCAGAGTTATAAATGACAGCTATCCTCCAAAAATATATTGAAGTAAGCCTGCGAAGGGGACTTGAAGGTGGGGCAGAATTTCAGGAAAACGGTTGCAGGGGGTAGACTGGAATTGCCCTGAAAGCATAGGAAAAGAGGCAGAACGTCGACAATGATGCACTTGGCCAAAAAGGGCGTATGCGTTTTTTCCTGAATATATTCAGGAAAAAACGCATACGCCCTTTTTGGCCAACCAAGCAAGCCTGTAAAGGAAATCTGCACTACAATGAAGTCTCACCGCCCCCCGGGCAAAAGGGCCATCTGAAAAAAGTGTAAAATCCAGAAAGGTAGGACAGGATATGGAGAACAGGGAGCCTTGTTATGCTGATTGGCTGGATGTAAATTGCCAGCAGCCACCCTGGAGAAGTGTATGGTGTTTCCTGAAACACGTAAGAAACAAAGCAACACAGCCTATGGCACTTCCACTTATGGTCCTATAGCTTACGGAAATTAAAATCAAAAACAGACAGCCACCCCAATATTTGGGACGGCTGTGTTCACAAGAAGCTCGTCTACAGTATCAGGTGAATATCCCAGAAAGCAAAAAATGGATAAAGAAGTTGTGGCACGTACGTGCAATGCAATATCACTCAGCAATGAAATCTGTGTCATCAGGCCCATAGCGGCATAGTGAGTGGATGCAGGTATGGTGATTCTACGTGAACTACATCACACAGAAAAAGAAACATCATAAGATATCATTAATACACGGAATGTAAATTTAACTACACATGAACTGAATTACAAAACAGAACAGGGTCTCAAATTTGGAAAACCAACTAGTGCTTGCTTATGGGGAAATGTGCGTTGGGATGCTGCATAAAACCAGAGACTGAAATTAGCACAGATAACTTTCCATAAGCCAAATATGTAATAGACAAGACCTACTCCTTGCTCAACGAAATGGACTCAACACCACATATTCAACGCCTAGGAATATACCTGACTACGAAGTATCTTAAAACCCATGGATTTATATGTCTCCGTAAGAGAATCAAGCGTGTGTACAGCGGCATAAACGCAGCAGTGAAAATCCGATAAATCCCATTATCAAAATAAATTTCAAAAAAAAACACAAAGACAGTGAAATAGAGAGCAATTCTTAAACAATTCACTCAGGGCATGTGATGCAACCGGGACTGACCACATCTACACCCAGAGCTGGTTGAGACATAAGGCTGGACACTTCAGGCTGATAGCATTGGTGAGTTTCGGTGAGCAAATGCAGACCCTTTGAAATCATACTGCATGGTACCCATTCCATGGGTCCCAACTCTCCAGGTTCAAGGGATTCTTCCTCCAGCTAAAACATGCATGGGAAACCCAGAGTATCGTCCACCGTGTGATTGGGAAACGATTTAAAATGCATCTCAGTTTTCGTATCCTGGTCCTCGGGTTCACCATTCCACATGCTTTACTAACACTCTCCCCGCTTGGAGAGTCAGTGCCTTTAACCTCCTCTTTGGCACAGCTTGCAATTTCTGTGCAAGATGAACAGGAATAGGGAGAACCAAAGAGAGACTAGCTGTAGTTGTCTGCACGGGCAAATGTAATGCTCATTTCCCACCAGGAAGAGGAATTAACCAAAGGCTCACCGTGCCCTCCTGGAAAGAGATTAGTGCCTGAAGCAATCCTGCGGTTTTTTGCCCAGCTCACAAGAAAGCGAGTTGAAGGAGCTCAGGGGCACTGTAATTCACAAACCTGCAGAGTTATACATGACAGCTATCCTCCAAAAATATATTGAAGTAAGCCTGCAAAGGGGACTTGAAAGCGGGGCAGAAATTCAGGAAAACGATTGAAGGGTTAAACTGGAATTGCACTTCAAGAATAGGAAAAGAGGCAGAACGTCGATAATGATGCACTTGTCCAAAAAGTGCGGATGCTTTTTTCCCTAAATATATTCAGGAAAAAACGCATACGCACTTTTTGGCCAACCAAGCAAGCTTGTAAATAAACCTGCACTACAATGAAGTCTCAGTGTCCCCCAGGGCAAAAGGGCCATTTAAAAAAATTTTAAAATCCAGAAACGGAGGACAGGCAATGGAAAACAGGGATCCTTATTATGCTGATGCATATGATGTAAATTGCCGACAGTCATTCTGGAGAAGTGTTTTGTGTTTCCTGAAAAACATAAGAAACAAAGCAACACAGCCTATGGCACTTCCACTTATGGTCCTACAGCTTAGGGAAATTAAAATCAAAAACACCCAGCCACCTCAAAGTTTGGGACCTCTCTGTTCACAAGAACCTCGTTTACAGTACCAGGTAAATATCTCAGAGAGCAAACAATGGATAAAGAAGTTGTGGTACGTACGTACAATGGAATATCACTCAGCAATGAAATCTGTGTCATCAGGCCCGTAGCGGCATAGTGAGTGGATTCAGGTATGGTGATTCTACGTGAAATAAGTCACACATAAAATGAAACATCATAAAATATCACTAATACACAGTATGTAAACTTGACTACACATGAACTGAATTACAAAACAGAACAGTCTCAAATTTAGAAAACCAACTTGTGCTTTCTTATGGAGAAAGGTGCGTTGGAGTGCTGCATAAAACCAGAGACTGAAATTAGCACAGATACCGTTCCATAAGCCAAATATGTAATAGACAAGACCTACTCCTTGCTCAACGAAATGGACTCAAAACCACATATTCAACGCCTAGGAATATACCTGACTAGGAAGAATCTTAAAACCCGTGGATATTTATGTCTCCGTAAGAGAATCAAGAGTGTGTACAGCGGCATTAACGCAGCAGTGAAAATCCGATAAATCCCAGTGGCAAAAAAAAAATTTCAAAAACAAAACACAATGATAGTGAAATAGAGAGCAATTCTTAAATAACTCACACAGGGCATGTGATGCAACCTGGTTTACCACATCTACACCCAGAGCTGGGTGAGAGATAAGGCTGGACCCTTTGGGCTGATAGCATTGGTGAGGTTCAGTGAGCAAATGCAGACCCTTTGATGTCATACTGCCTGGTACCCATTCCATGGTTCCCAACTCTCCAGGTTCAAGGGATTCTTCCTTCTGCTAAAATTTGCATGGGAAACCCAGAGTATGTTCCACCGTGTGACTGGGAAACCTTTTTACATGCATGTCTGTTTTCGTCCCCTGGTACTCAGGTTCACCATTCCAGACCCTTTTCTTACACTCTCCCCATTTGGAGACTCAGTGCCTTTAACCTCCTGTTTGGCACTGTTTGCAATTTCTGCGCAAGATGAACAGGAATACGGAGAACCAATGGGAGACTATCTGTAGGTGTGTGCACGGGCAAATATTTTTTTTAACATCTTTATTGGGGTATAATTGCTTTACAATGGTGTGTTAGTTTTTGCTTTATAACAAAGTGAATCAGCTATACATATACATATGCTCCCTGTGTCTTCCCTCTTGTGTCTCCCTCCCTCCCTCTCTCCCCCTTCCACCCCTCCAGGCTGTCCCAATGCCCCGAGCTAATATCCCTGTGCCTTGCGGCTGCTTCCCCCTTGCTATCTACCTTACTACATTTGTTAGTGTGTATATGTCCATGACTCTCTCTCGCCCTGTCAGAACTCACCATTCCCCCTCCCCATATCCTCAATTCCGTTCTCCAGTAGGTCTGCGCCTCTATTCCTGTCTTATCCCTAGGTTCTTCATGACAATTTTTTCCTTTAAATTCCATATATATGTGTTAGCATACGCTATTTGTCTTTTTCTTTCTGACTTACTTCACTCTGTATGACAGACTCTAGGTCTATCCATCTCATTACAAATAACTCAGTTTCATTTCTTTTTAAGGCTGAGTAATATTCCATTGTGTATATGTGCCACATCTTCTTTATCCATTCGTCCGATGATGGGCGCTTAGGTTCTTTCCATCTCCGGGCTATTGTAAATAGAGCTGCAATGAACATTTTGGTACATGACTCTTTTTGAATTTTGGTTTTCTCAGGGTATATGCCCAGTATGCACGGGCAATTTTAACACTCATTTCCCAACAGGAAAAGGAATTAACCAAAGGCTCAGCATGCCGTGCTGCAACAAGATTAGGGCCTGAAGCAATCCTGCGGTTTTGTGGCTAGCTCACAAGAAAGCGAGTTGAGGAAAGGATCTCAGGGGCACTGACATTCACATACCTGCAGACTTATAAATGACAGAAATCGTACAAAAATATATTGAATTAAGGCTGCGAAGAGGACTTGAAAGTGGGGCAGAATTGCTGGAATCCGATTTCAGGAGGTAGACGTGAATTGCTCTGAAAGCATAAGAGAAGTGGCAGAACCTCGTCAATGAAGCACTTGGCCAAAAAGGGCATATGCATTTTTTCCAGGGCCATCATTCACGGGAGTAGGAGGCTCCCAGCATGCTCCAGTGGCCAACAGAGGGCCCACGTCGCCAAGGCGATGTGAGCTAGCCAGGCAGGAGTGACCTGACATCAGAGGGCCCACCTCACAGAATGGTAGGGAACCCAGCCAGGATCAGACTCTCCCCAGAGGGCCCACATCACCAAGGTGATGGGAACCAGGCAGGAGTGTCCTCACACCCGTGGGGCCACATCATCAAAAGTTGAGGTACCCAGCACATGTGGCCTCAAACCAGAGGACCCACATCACCATGGGTTTCGGAGTGAGGCAGGCAGGATTAACCTCACAACACATGTCCCATTGTATACAAAAGGTGTGGAAACCAGCAGTTGGATCTTCCTAGCAGGCGGCCCAGAGCACTGAGGCTATGAGATCCAGGCCGGCATGAACTCACAACAGAGGGCCCTCATTGTGATTCTGTAAGCAACCCAGCCGTTGTGACCTCAGAGCAGAAGGCCCACATCCCCATGGGGAAGGGAAACAAGTAGGAGTGTCATCGCAAGAGTGGACACACATGAAAAAATGTCGGGAGCCCAGCAATTAGTGCCTGATGCCAGAGGGCCCTCATCACCGAGAGGCGGTGGCTCCCAGCCAGCTCCGACTGCTACCAGAGGGGCGACGTCGCCAATGCAGAGTGTGACAACCAGGCAGGAGTGACCTCAGAGCAGAGGGTCAACCTCACAGAAGTGTGAAGAACCAAAGAGGATCAGATTCTCACCAGAGGGCCCACATCACCAAGGGAATGGGAACCAGGCAGGAGTGTCCTCACACTAGTGGGGCCACATCACCGAAAAGTGAGGGACCCAGCACACGTGGCCTCAAACCAGAGGACACACATCACAAGGGAGCTGGGATTGAGGCAGGCAGGAGGAGCCTCAAAACAGAGGGACCATAGAATTAAAGAGGTGAAGAATCCCGCAGTTGGAACCTCCCAGCAGGCGGCCAGGAGCAGCGAGACTATGGGATCCAGGCCGGAGTGATCTCACACCAGAGGGCCGTCATCATGAAACTGTGAGCAACCTAGGCGTTGGGATCTCAGAGCAGAAGGCCCACATTCCCATGGGGTTGGGAACCTGTCAGAAGTGTACTCGCACCACAGGGCACACAGCAGAGAATTTAGGGAACCCAGGAGTTAGGGCCTGACGCCAGAGGGCCCTCATTACCAAGGGGAGGAGACTCCAATCAGGCACCAACACCCAACTGAGGTCCCACGTCGCCAAGGTGACGTGTGACAGCCAGGTAGGAGTGACCTCACCGCAGAGGGCCTACCTCACAGAAGGGTGAGGAACACAGCCAGGATAAGACTCTCACCAGAGGGCCCACATCACCAAGGTGATCAGAACCAGGCAGGAGAGTCTTCACACCAGTGTGGCCACATCATAGAAAGGTGAGGAACCCAGCACATGTGGCCTAAACCAGAAGACCCACATCTCCAAGGGGCTCGGAATGAGGCAGGCAGGAGTAGCCTCACAACACAGGGCCCATAGAATAAAAAAGCTGAGGAATCCAGCAATGGGAACCTCCCAGCAGGCGGCCAAGAGCACCAAGTCTATGCGATTCAGGCCGCAGTAAACTCACAGCAGAGGGTCCACATCATGAAACTGCGAGCAACCCAGCCATTTGGACCTCAGAGCAGAAGGTCCACATCCCCAAGGTGTTGGGAGCATGGCAGGAGTGTCCTCGCACCACTTAGCACATATCAGAAAATGTGGGTACCCAGCAGTTAGGGCCTGACGCCAGAGGGCCCTCATCACTGAGGGGAGGAGGCTCCCAGCATGTTCCAACTACCACAAGAGGGCCCACGTCGCCAAGGCGGGGTGTGCCAGCCAGGCAGGAGTGACCTCACAGCAGACGGCCCACCTCAAAGAAGTGTGAGGAACCCAACCAGGATCAGACTCTCACCAGAGGGCCCATATCACCAAGGGGACGGGAACCAGGCACGAGTGTCCTCACACCAGTGGGGCCACATCACTAAAAGATGAGGAAACTGGCACATGTGGCCACAAACCAGAGGACCTACATCACCAAGGGGCTGGGAGTGACACAGGCAGGAGGAGCCTCCCAACACAGGGCCCAAAGAATAAAAAAGGTGAGGAACCCAGCAGTTGGAACTTCCCAGCAGGCGGCCCAGAGTACAGAGGCTATGGGATCTAGGAATGAGTGAACTAACACCATAGAGCTAACATCAGGAAACTGTGAGCAACCCAGTCGTTGGAACCTCAGAGCAGAAGGCCCATATCGCCATGGGGATGGGAACATTTCACGAGTGTCCTGGCATCACTGGGCTCACATCAGAAAACCTGGGGAGCCCAGCAGTTAGAGCCTGACGCCAGAGGGACCTCATCACCGAGGACAGGAGTCTCCAAAAGGATCGAACTGCCACCAGAGGGCCGACGTCACCAAGGCAATGGGAGCAAGCCAGGCAGGAGTTACCTCAGAGCACAGGGCCCACCTCACAGAACGGTAAGGAACCCAGCCAGGATCAGACTCTCACCAGAGGGGCCACATCACCAAGGGGCTGGGAAACAGGCACGAGTGTCCTCACACCATTGGGGCCACATCATCGAAAGGTGAGGGACCCAGCACACGTGGCCTCACACCAGAGGACACACATCACAACGGGGCTGGGATTGAGGCAGGCAGGAGGAACCTCAAAACAGAGGGCCCATAGAATAAAAAAGGTGAGGAATCCCGCAGTTGGAACCTCCCAGCAGGCGCCCAGGAGCAGCAAGCCTATGGGATCTAGGCCGGAATGAACGCACATCAGAGGGCCCTCATCATGAAACTGTGAGCACCCCAGCCGTTGGGACCTCAGAGCAGAAGGCCCAAATTCCCATGCGGTTGGGAACCTGACAGGAGTGTACTCGCACCACAGGTCGCACATCTGCAAATTTTGGGAGCCCAGGAGTTAGGGTCTGACGGAAGAGGGCCCTCATTACCGAGGGACGGAGACTCGCAGCAGACACCAACTCCCAACTGAGGGCCCACATCACCAAGGTGATGTGTGCCAGCCAGGCAGGAGTGACCTCACCACAGAGGGCCTACCTCACAGAAGGGTGAGGAAACCAGCCAGGATAAGACTCTCACCAGAGGGCCCACATCACCAAGGGGATCGGAACCAGGCAGGAGGGTCCTCACACCAGTGTGGCCACATTATAGAAAGGTGAGGAACCCAGAACATGTGGCCTAAAACAGGGGACCCACATCTCCAAGGGGCTAGGAGTGAGGCAAGCAGGAGTATCCTCACAAAACAGAGCCCACAGAATAAAAGTTGTGAGGAATCCAGCAGTTGGAACCGGCCAGTAGGCCGCCCAGAGCACAGAGTCTATGGGATCCAGGCCACAGCAAACTCACAGCAGAGGTCCCACATGATGAAACTGTGAGCAACCCGGCGGATGGGACCTCAGAGCAGAAGGCCCACATCCCTATGGGGATGGGAACCTGACAGGAGTGTCCTCGGCCCACTTCCACGAATCAGAAAATGTGGGAACCCAGCAGTTAGGACCTGAGGCCAGAGGACCCTCATCACCGAGGGGAGGAGGCTCCCAGCAGGCTCCAACTGCCACCATAAGGCCGATGTCACCAAGGCGGGGTGTGCCAACCAGGCAGGAGTGACCTCAGAGCAGAAAGCCCACCTCACAGAAGTGTGAGGAACCCAACAAGGATCAGACTGTCACCAGAGGGCCAACATCACCAAGGGAATGGGAACCAGGCAGGAGTGTCCTCACACCAGTGGGGCTACATCACCATAATTTGAGGGACCCAGCACACGTGGCCTCAAACCTGAGGACACACATCACCAAGGGGCTGGGAGTGAGGCAGGCCAGAGGATCCTCAAAACAGAGGGACCATAGAATAAAAAAGGTGAGGAATCCCACAGTTGGAACCTCCGGCAGGCAGCCAGGAGCAGCGAGGCTATGGGATCTAGGCAGGAGTGAACTCACACCAGAGGGCCCTCATCATGAAACTGTGAGCAACACAGCCGTTGGGACCTCAGAGCAGAAGGCTCACATCCCCATGGGGATGGGAACCTGGCAGGAGTGTCCTTGCACCACTTAGCACGAATCAGAAAATGTGGGAACCCAGCAGTTAGGGCCTGAGGCCAGAGGGCCCTCATCACCGAGGGGAGGAGGCTCCCAGCAGGCTCCAACTGCCACCATATGGCCGACGTTGCCAAGGCGGGGTGTGCCAGCCAGGCAGGAGTGACCTCAGAGCAGAGGGCCCACCTCACAGAAGGGTGAGGAACCTAACCAGGATCAGACTCTCACCAGAGGGCCAACATCACCAAGGTGATGGGAACCAGGCAAGACTGTCCTAACAGCAGTGGGGCCAACATCACCAAGGGAATGGGAACCAGGCAAGAGTGTCCTCACACCAGTGTGGCCACATTATAGAAAGGTGAGGAACACAGCACATGTGGCCTCAAACAAGGGGACACACATCACGAAGGGGCTGGGAGTGAGGCATGCAGGAGGAGACGCACAACCGAGGGCCCATAGAATAAAAAAGGTGAGGAATCGAGAAGTTGGAAACTCCAAGCTGGAGGCCCAGAGCACTGACACTATGGGATACAGGCCAGAGTGAACACACAGCAAAGGGCCCACATCATGAAACTGTGAGCAACCCAGCAGTTGGGACCACAGAACAGAAGTCCCACATGCCCATGGGGATGGGAACCTGGCAGGAGTGACTCGCACCACTGGGCACACATCAGAAAATGTGTGGAGCCCAGCACTTAGGGCCTGACACCAGAAGGCCCTCATCACTGAGGGGAGGAGGCCCCAGCACGCTCCAACTGCCACCAGAGGGTCCACGTCGCCAAGGCGACGTGCGCCAGCCAGGCAGGATTGACCTCACAGCAGAGAGCCCACATCATGAAAGTGTGAGCAACCCAGCCGTTAGGACCTCAGAACAGAAGGCCCACACGCTCATGAGGATGGGAACCTGGCAGGAGTGCCCTCGTACCACTTAGCACGTATCAGAAAATGTGGGAACCCCGCCATTAGGGTCTGACGCCAGAGGGCCTCATCACCGCGGGAAGGAGGCTCCCAGCAGGCTCCAACTGCCACCAGGGTGCCGAAGTCAACAAGGCGGGTTGTGCCAGCCAGGCAGGAGTGACCTCAGAGAAGAGGGCTCACCTCACGGATGTGTGAGGAACCCAACCAGGATCAGAGTCTCACCAGAGGACCCACATCACCAAAGGGATGGGAACCAGGCAGGAGTGTCCACACACCAGTGGGGCCACATCATCAAAAGATGAGGAACCCATCACATATGGCCTCAAACCTGAGGACATACATCACCATGTGGCTGGGAGTGAGGCAGGTATCTGGAGGGGCACATTTAACTCTAATTTCCCACCAGGAAGAGGAATTAACCAAAGGCTCAGAGTGCCGTGCCGGACCCTGATTATGGCCTGAAGCAAACCTGCAGTTTTGTGGCCAGCTTACAAGGAAGCGAGTTAAGAAAGGAGCTCAGGGGCACTGTAATTCACAAACCTGCAGAGATAAATGACAGCTATTGGCAAAAATATATCGAAGTAAGTCTGCAAAGAGGACTTGAAAACGAGGCAGAATTGCAGGAATCATATTTCAAGAGGTAGATTGGAATTGCATTTAAAGCATATGAAAAGCGGCAGATCTTTGACAGTGATGCACATGGACAAAAAGTGCGTATACATTTTTCCTGAATATATTCAGGAAAAAACGCATATGAACATTTTGGCCAACCAAGCACTCCAGCAATGGAAATCCACACTACAATGAAGTCACATTTCCCATTCGTCAAAAAGGCCATCTGAATAAAGTGTAAAAACCAGAAACACAGGACAGGCCATGGAGAACAGGGAGCCGTGTTATGCTGATGGGCGGGATGTAAATTGCCAACAGACACTCTGGAGATGTTCATGGTGTATCCTGAAACATCTAAAAAACAAAGCTACAGAGCCTAGGGCACTTCCACTTTTGGCCCTATAGCTTAGGAAAATTAAAATCAACAAGACACAGCCAACACAAAATTTAGGGCTGCTGTGTTTACAAGAACCTCGAGTCCAGTACAAATTAAATATCCCAGAAAGAAAAAAATGGATAAAGAAGTTGTGCTACTTACGTACAACGGAATATCACTCAGCAGTGAAATCAATGTCATCAGGCCTGTAGCAGCAAATTGAGTGGATTTAATTATGATGATTCTAAGAGAAATATGTCACACAAAGAAAGATAATTATCATAAGATATCACTAATAGAGGGAGTGTAAACTTGGCTACACATAAACTGAATTACAAAACCGAACAGAGTCTCACATTTAGATAAAAACCTTATGCTTGCTTAAGGGGAAAGTTGAGTTGGGCTGCTGTATAAAAACAGATTGAAATTAGCACACATACCATTCCATAAGCCAAATACGTAATAAACAAGACCTACTCTTTGCTCAACGAAATAGACTCATCCATGGTGTATCACCTCACACCTATTAGAATGGGCATCATCAGAAAATCTACAAACAACAAATGCTGGAAACGGTGTGGAGATAAGGAATCCTCTTCCACTATTGTTGGGAACGTAAATTGATACAGTCACTGTGGAGAACATTATGGAGTTTCTTATAAAACTAAGAATAGAATTACCATATGATACAGCAATCCCTCTACTGGGCATATACCCAGACAAAACCATAAATCAAAAAGAGACATTCACCACAATGTTCATTGCATCACTATTTACACTATCCAGGAAATGGAAGCAACCTAAATGCCCACAGACAGACGAATGCATAAAGATGTGGTACATATATAAAATGGAATATTACTAAGCCATAAAAAGGAATGAAATTGGGACATTTGTAGAGACGTTGATGGATCTAGAGACTGTCATACAGAGTGAAGTAAGTCAGAAAGAGAAAAACAAATCTTGTATATTAATGCATATATGTGGAACCTAGAAAAATTGTACAGATGAACCGTTTTGCAAGGCAGAAATAGAGCAACACATGTATACAACAAACGTATGGACAACAAGGGGGGAAAGCTGTTGGGGATGGTGGTGGGAGGAGTTGAGATATTGGGATTGGTATGTATACATTTATATGTATAAAGTAGATAACCAAAAACAACCTGCTGTATAAAAATATAAAATTAAATTCAAAATAAAAAAATAAAATTAAAAAAAGTAAAACAGAAAAAATATTCTTCCCTTCACATACATGTATTTATATGAATAAATTATTTCCATGCTTATATCTGTAAATACACAAAAGAGGAATAAAATCTACCTTGAACCAAAAACGAAAAAAAGATAAAAAAGAACAGAACCCACCAGTTACACAGAGGAAAACCGTTTCAGGGCACTTGCTCCAATTGCAAACAATTCTGAAGTTGGTCAGTGGTGGGGAATCATCTCCCACTCAGCCAGCATGCTCCTCGCAACAAGCGTCCTCACTGCAAAGCTGGGGGACCGTGCCGAGGTATCTGTGAGTAAACGTGGGCCGAGCCCCAGGCCAGCTGCTGCTGAAATGTTCCCACCCTTCCAAGGCTAAACACCTGAATATGTACAAGGACTTGAAAACCTAGAGGAAGGGCCATGGAGCCACATGAGGGACAGCATGCCAGCCGACTTGGTGCCTGCAGGCCAGCCAGGATGGTCCTGGCCCTGGGTGCTCTTCTGGAAGCTCTCCATTTCCCTGCCTGAGATACCCCTGCTGTCCCGGCCCCCACTGCTTTCTTCCTTCCTCACCTGTGCCCAGGGAGAAATTCCAGCGGCAGGTGTGGGTGACACATCCTCTTCTTTAGCAGGTAGCATCTTGGCAACTGCTGCAGAAAGTCCAGCAGAGCCCCACTCACACTGGGACACCCACAAAGCCGTGGCTTCTCACTCCCTCCCACCAGCCCAGCCCCGAGACTGCTGACAGGGCAGAGAAAATGGCGTCAGGCACAGCTGCAGGGGCTCTTGCTGCCTGGAGCGGTGTTTATATTGATCTCAACCCAGGCACACCTGGGGAGGGCTGGCCGGCACGGTCAGGCTTCCCAAGCCAGCCAATAATCACCCCTCAGGGGCTCACAGTTGCTGAAAATGGAACTTGCTGAATTGGCCAGGTCCAAGGAACAGGTGTGGGCTCCTGAGAGTCAGGATAGACAAGGGGCTGCAGCTCTGGCTTGTTTTCTAATTATATTATCTGGCCCATGAGTGGGAGACAACTTCAAGAAAACCCTCTCCTAATGAGAGGAACCCAGGAGTCAGGGAGAGGAGGGGTGGGTGGTGGTTGGAGACAGAGGCCTGGTGCCCCGGGTGCAGTGGAAGTCTCTGGAAGACCAGGTGGAGGAGGCCGCACAGAGTGATGCCCAGGGTCACAGACCTGTCAGAGCTGCTGTTTGTTAGTTCAAGTCCTGCTCTGAGGTGCTCTGTGTCAGATCTGAGCGACAGGTGAGCTGGGAGTGCTCTGCAATGAGGGCTATGTGCACGGTTCCTGTGTGCCCAGCCCTGCCAAGGTACCTGCAAGGGTAGCTCTGTATCCTGGGAGGGGCCTGACCACGGGAGCCCCATGGACTGCAGAGGACCTGCCCAGGGAATCCCATATCCTGGGAGGGGCCTGAACACGAGAGCCCCGTGGGCTGGGGTGGGGGTAGGGTACCTGCCCAGGTGAGCTCCATATCCTGGGATTGGCCTGACCTCGAGAGCCCCATGGGCTGCTGGAGTCCTGGTAAAGGATGTCAGGACAGTCAGTGAAGCCACTGAGGATATACCTCCAGTAGTTCCTAAATCCTACACCCTGCTGGTCATTCTACCAACCACCAGGACTTGGTATTCTGTATTAGTCTTCACTGATGCCTTCTTTTGTATTCCATTAGTCCCAGAGTCACAAGAAATTTTGGCTTGTGAGTGACAGGACTCAACATACAACTAAAACAATACTTCCAGGCTGTCTTGCCCCAAGGGTTCAAAAATTCCCACACCATCTTTGGGGAAAGCTCAGCTAAAGACCTAAAAGTTCTACCTCTGGAAAAGGAAACACTCCTTCAATATTCAGACGACATTCTGATCGCCAGCCCTACTAAGGAGGCCTCAGAACTACCAAGCCAATAAAGGATAGAAGTTGTCCACGAAAAAGCTCAAGTATCACAGACTACGGTGACCTGCCTGGGCTTCATTCTCACAGAAGGTCGGAGAAGCCCATCCCAGGAAAGGGAAGAAACAATTTACAGCCTTACCCCTTTCTGAAACTAGAAGACAGCTTAGGGGTTCCTGGGGAAGCCAGGGTTTCCTGCCTCTGGATCCCTAACTACAGTCTACTAGCTGGGCCTCTATATGAAACACTGAAAGGAAAAGATGATGATCCTTTTGAATAGAATCCAGAAGTGGCCTTTCAAGAATGGAAAGAGCAGTCAATTCAGACCCTTGCCCTGGGACTCCCTAATTTAGCTAAACCCTTTGACCTTTACATTCCTGGTGAAAGGTGAATCGCCATTGGAGTATTAGTGCAAAAACTGGGACCACTTGAAATGGAACAATGCAAGAATGCCATCCAGGTAGGATAAACTATGGTCACCAAGGGGCTTGGCCCACCGCCACATCTGGCCAAGATACTGGTGGTATCTGAAAACCTGGAAATCAGCAGCCCAAAAGGCCACCTCCCTTCTAAGGGAAACGGACCCCACGTGGTGATCCTAACCCCCAACCATGCCCTGAAGTTGCAGGGTTTGCTCCGTGGGCACACTGACCTCGATTGAGGAGGCCCTCCAACTCCAACCTCCAGAGAGATAACCGGGGGCAACGGGGCACCATGACGACCCGTGTGACCATCACTTGACCTGGAGTTTCTCTCATAAAACAACAAGAGTGTGTCCCAAAAGAGTAGACTACTGCTTTCAGTACTTACTGTACCCAGAGGGGAGCTAATAATCTTGGCGGGGGAACCGTATATCATGATGTCACCATAGAAAAGCCTACAGACACCCTGATGATGGTGGCCAATAAGACCGGCTGGACTCCTGTTTACTTCCAAAGGCTCTTGACTCAGTGACCATCATGATCCTTCATCACCACTGACCCTGGACTGTCTGGGAGCTGAGCGGGCAGGATCCTGACACCTGGTGCTGTTTTTACGTTAATTCAGGGGCCTAATGGAAGAAAGCGCAGACTGTTGGTCAGAGCATCTAGGCTGGCAGAAACGGTCAGTCAGAGCATCTAGGCTGGCAGAAACGGTCAGCCTAAGGTGGCCGAACAAATGTGGGGCGGAGTGAAACTGGACCTCACAGCGCCACTGCACATCTCCTTTCTGGACCCTTAAAGGTCATTAGAATCTATAACACTTCCAATACTGGTGCTCAGGTGGACGAGCAGGGAGGCAGGAGGCCTGGGGACAATCAACGTCACCTGGAGGCTGCTGGGGAGAAGTTCTGACCCTCGCCCACGGGTATGAAGCCTCCTAACTCAGCACTCAGCAGTTACAGAAGAAGGGTCTGCACCCGCAGCACTCCAAGAATGAGGAAAGGGACAAAAGGCAGAAGAGAAGTTTGTCCCAGGCAAAGCCCCTTAAAAATGCCTGGGAGATAAAAATAGAATCTGGGCAATAAAATAAAGTCTAACCATTTTTATCCTTTGTGCTTTGTCTAATTTCAGGTGCTCCTAGGGTCCCGCATACAGAGGTTCCACACCCGGCACTTCAGACCAGATTTCCTAGAGCAGAATGGCTCGATGACACTTCAGCTCCTGGGGCCCAGTTCAGACTCCGTGACATAGAGCCTGAGCTGCAGCCAACCAGGTCCTCGAGAGCTCAGCCCCCTCCCTCCCAGTGACTCTGACAGGATCTCTACACAGCAGCCCAGCCCACAGCCCACAGGGTAGCACCTCTCCATTCTCTGATCAAAATATAAAGTTTCCTTTGCTTTTGAACCAAACTCAGTCTCGATCTATTGGCTCCAATGACACTGGGCAGGGGGACACTTGTTGGCGTCCACTCTGGAGGATCAGTAACAGAAATTGAGAACATTGTAACTTCAATGAACAGATGTGTGAGCCAAACTGTAATTAACATAGAACAGTGTATAAGGCTCGGGTAAAATAAGATGTTTCTAACACTTCCATTTGATATTTCCATCACTTTCTTATAAGCAAGTTCAGTGAAAAGGTTTGTCTTCTTTGTCAGGTCAATATTAGAGAAACAAAGTGATTTCTTTCCAAGGATGTACATCTAATAATCTTGGTTAAAGCTTCAATCTTGTTTTAAATGCTTTTGCATTGAAAATGATACCTCTCTTTCAGCTCCCCCATTTCTGAGAAGCATAAAATCTTATAATTTATTATTAACAAAGGGAAATGGTAGGAGGAGGGATAAATTAACAGTTTGGGATTAACACATACACACTGCTATGTATGAAATCATCAGCAAGGAACTACTGTATAGCACAGGGAACTACACTCAATATTTTGCAATAACCTATAAGGGGAAATGATCTGAAAAAGAATAGATATTTTTATTGACATCATCCATCAATGACAGTAAAAATGGAATCTAAGGGAAGACAGTGGTGAGTGCTTCTGACCCTGAAGACTTCAATCATCTAAAGTTTGGACTCTGCCTACTTCCCAAGGCCCTTAATGAACATATGTGTAGCCGTAGCTTAAAAAATTCCCCAGTTTGGGTTGCGGAGAGACACTGATATTTAAAATCCCCTGGTGTTCTCCTCACATGAATGGGACCCTTCCTACACCTAAAACATGCCTGTCACACCCAGAGGATGGTATACCGTCTGATCGGGAAAAGTTTGGAAAAGGCATCTCATCTCCTCATCTCTTGGTGCTAGGGTTCACCACTCCAGCGTCTTTACTAACAGTCTCCCCACTTGGAGATGTCAGCACTGTCAACATCCTGTTGCATACAGTTTGGAATTTGTCCAGAGGATGAAACAGAAGGAGGAGGAACAATGAGAGACAAGTCCTAGGTGTTCGGACAGGCACATGCCACTCTAATTTCCAATCAGGAAGACGAATTGACCAAAGGCTAGGGTTGCCCATGGAAACAGAATAGGGCTTGAGGAATCCTGATGCTTTGTGGCCAGTTCCCATAAACACAAGTTGGAAAATGGAACTCAGGGGCACTAAAATTCACGAAACTGCAGAATTGAAAATATCTATCACTGAAAAATGTCTTGAGGAAAGTCAGAGAAAAGGACTTGTAAGCAACGGAGAATGGCAGGAAAGGGATTGGAAGAGGTAGAAAGGACTCGCCATTAAGCACAAGAAAAGGGGCTGAACATTGCCAACATTGCAGTTGGCCAAAAAGGGTGTATGCGTCTTTTTCTGTATATATTCAAGAAAAGGGCATACACTTTTTTAGCCAACCAAACAGGTGGGCACTGGAAATCAATACTACAAAACATATCACTTTGCATCAGTCAGAAGAGCCGTCCTCATAAAGTGTAAACACCAGAAATGCAGGACAGGGCAAGGAGAAAAGGGAGCCCTGTGAGTCTTATAGTGGAAATGTATATTGCCAACGGTCACTCTGGATAAGTCTATTGTGTTTACTAAAGCATCTAAAAAATGAGCTACCGAGCACAGGGCACTTGCACTCATGGACGTATATCTTGGGAAAAACAAAAATCGAGAGGACACAGGCACCCCAATGTTTACCACCTCTCTGTTTAAAAGATCCTCGACTAGGATATAACTTAAATGTATCTGCAGAGAAAAAACGGACAGAGATGTGGTGCTTATGTAGGGTGGAATATTACTCAGCCTGGAAATCAATGAAATACGGCCAGTTATAACAACTCCAGAAGAGTTACGTGTGATCATTCGAAGTCACATAATTCAAAAAGAAAAAGACATAAGATATCACTAATACATGGAATGTTAACATGGCTACACATGAACTGAATTACAAAAGAGAAGAGGGTTTCAAATTAAGAAAACCAACTTATGCTTCCTTAAGGGGAAAGGTGAGTTGGGGTGCTGCATAAAACCAGAGATTGAAATTAGCACAGATACCATTCCATAAGCCAAATATGTAATAGTCAAGACCTACTCCTTGCTCAACGAAATGGACTCAACACGCCATATTCAATGCCTAAGAATATACCGGATTAGTAAGAATCTTAAAACCCATGGACTTATACGTCTCCGTAAGAGAATCAAGCGCGTGTACAGCGGCATAAACGAAGCAGTGAAAATCCGATAAATCCCATTACTAAAATAAATTTCAAAAACAAAACACAATGACAGTGAAATAGGTAGCAATTCTTAAATAATTCACACAGGGCATGTGATGCAACCTGGATTTACCACATCTACACCCAGAGCTGGTTGAGACATAAGGCTGGACACTTCAGGCTGATAGCATTGGTGAGTTTCGGTGAACAAATGCAGATCCTTTGAAGTCATACTGCATGGTACCCATTCCAAGGGTCCCAACTCTCCAGGTTCAAGGGATTCTTTCTTCAGCTAAAACATGCGTGGGAAACGCCGAGTATGGTCCACCGTGTGATTAGGAAACGATTTAAAATGCATCTCAGTTTTCGTATCCTGGTCCTCGGGTTCAGCATTCCAGACGGTTTACTAACACTCTCCCCGCTTGGAGAGTCAGTGCCTTTAACCTCCTGTTTGGCACAGCTTGCAATTTCTGCGCAAGATGAACAGGAATAGGGAGAACCAATGAGAGACTAGCTATAGGTGTCTGCACGGGCAAATGTAACGCTCATTTCCCAGCAGGAAGAGGAATTAACCAAAGGCTCAGCGTGCCCTGCCGGAAACAGATTAGGGCCTGAAGCAATCCTGCGGTTTTGTGCCCAGCTCACTAGAAAGCGAGTTGAAGAAAGGAGCTCAGGGGCACTGTAATTCACAAACCTGCAGAGTTATAAATGACAGCTATCCTCCAAAAATATATTGAAGTAAGCCTGCGAAGGGGACTTGAAAGCGGGGCAGAATTTCAGGAAAACGATTGCAGGGGGTAGACTGGAATTGCCCAGAAAGCATAGGAAAAGAGGCAGAACGTCGACAATGGTGCACTTGGCCAAAAAGTGCGTATGCATTTTTTCCTGAATTTATTCAGGAAAAAACGCATACGCCCTTTTTCGCAAACCAAGCAAGCCTGTAAAGGAAATCTGCACTACAATGAAGTCTAACTGCCCGCTGGGCAAAAGGGCCATCTGAAAAAAGTGTAAAATCCAGAAAGGTAAGACAGGATATGGAGAACAGGGAGCCTTGTTATGCTGATTGGCAGGATGTAAAATGTGAACAGCCACCCTGGAGAAGAGTATGGTGTTTCCTGAAACACGTAAGAAATAAAGCAACACAGCCTATGGCAATTGCACTTATGGTCCTATTGCTTAGGGAAATTAAAATCAAACACAGAGAGCCACCCCAAAGTTTGGGACGGCTGTGTTCCCAAGAAGCTCGTCTACAGTATCAGGTAAATATCCCAGAAAGCAAAAAATGGATAAAGAAGTTGTGGCACGTACGTGCAATGCAATATCACTCAGCAATGAAATCTGTGTCATCAGGCCCGTAGCGGTATAGTGAGTGGATGCAGGTACGGTGATTCTACGTGAACTACGTCACACAGAAAAAGAAATATCATAAGATATCACTAATACACGGAATGTAAACTTGACTGCACATGAACTGAATTACAAAACAGAACAGGGTCTCAAATTTAGAAAACCAACTAGTGCTTGCTTATGGGGAAAGGTGCGTTGGGGTGCTGCATAAAACCAGAGACTGAAATTAGCACAGATAACATTCCATAAGCCAAATATGTAATAGACAAGACCTACTCCTTGCTGAACGAAATGGACTCAACACCACATATTCAACGCCTACTAATATACCTGACTAGGAAGAATCTTAAAACCCATGGATTTATATGTCTCCGTAAGAGAATCAAGCGTGTGTACAGCGGCCGAAACACAGTAGTGAAAATCCGATAAATCCCATTATCAAAATAAATTTCGAAAACAAAACACAAAGACAGTGAAATAGAGAGCAATTCTTAAATAATTCACTCAGGGCATGTGATGCAACCGGGATTGACCACATCTACACCCAGAGCTGGTTGAGACATAAGGCTGGACACTTCAGGCTGATAGCATTGGTGAGTTTTGGTGAGCAAATGCAGACCCTTTGAAGTCATACTGCATGGTACCCATTCCATGGGTCCCAACTCTCCAGGTTCAAGGGATTCTTCCTCCAGCTAAAACATGCATGGGAAACCCAGAGTATCGTCCACCGTGTGATTGGGAAACGATTTAAAATGCATCTCAGTTTTCGTATCCTGGTCCTCGGGTTCACCATTCCAGATGCTTTACTAACACTCTCCCCGCTTGGAGAGTCAGTGCCTTTAACCTCCTGTTTGGCACAGCTTGCAATTTCTGTGCAAGATGAACAGGAATAGGGAGAACCAATGAGAGACTAGCTGTAGGTGTCTGCACGGGCAAATGTAACGCTCATTGCCGACCAGGAAGAGGAATTAAAACAAAGGCTCAGCGTGCCCTGCTGAAAACAGATAACGGCCTGAAGCAATCCTGCGGTTTTGTGCTCATCTCACAAGAAAGCGAGTTGAAGAAAGGAGCTCAGGGGCACGGTAATTCACAAACCTGCAGAGTTATAAATGACAGCTATCCTCCAAAAATATATTGAAGTAAGCCTGCGAAGGGGACTTGAAAGCGGGGCAGAATTTCAGGAAAACGATTGCAGGGGGTAGACTGAATTGCCCTGAAAGCATAGGAAAAGAGGCAGAACGTCGACAATGATGCACTTGGCCAAAAAGGGCGTATGCGTTTTTTCCTGAATATATTCAGGAAAAAACGCATACGCCCTTTTTGGCCAACCAAGCAAGCCTGTAAAGGAAATCTGCACTACAATGAAGTCTCACTGCACCCCGGGCAAAAGGGCCATCTGAAAAAAGTGTAAAATCCAGAAAGGTAGGACAGGATATGGAGAACAGGGAGCCTTGTTATGCTGATTGGCAGGATGTAAATTGCCAGCAGCCACCCTGGAGAAGTGTATGGTGTTTCCTGAAACACGTAAGAAACAAAGCAACACAGCCTATGGCACTTCCACTTATGGTCCTATAGCTTAGGGAAATTAAAATCAAAAAGAGAGAGCCACCCCAAAGTTTGGGACGGTTGTGTTCACAAGAAGCTCGTCTACAGTACCAGGTAAATATCCCAGAAAGCAAAAAATGGATAAAGAAGTTGTGGCACGTACGTGCAATGCAATATCACTCAGCAATGAAATCTGTGTCATCAGGCCCGTAGCGGCATAGTGAGTGGATGCAGGTACGGTGAATCTACGTGAACTACGTCACACAGAAAAAGAAACATCATAAGATATCACTAATACACGGAATGTAAACTTGACTACACATGAACTGAATTACAAAACAGAACAGGGTCTCAAATTTAGAAAACCAACTAGTGCTTGCTTTTGTGGAAAGGTGCGTTGGGGTGCTGCATAAAACCAGAGACTGAAATTAGCACAGATAACATTCTATAAGCCAAATATGTAACAGACAAGACCTACTCCTTGCTCAACGAAATGGACTCAACACCACATATTCAACGCCTAGGAATATACCTGACTAGGAAGAATCTTAAAACCCATGGATATATATGTCTCCGTAAGAGAATCAAGCGTGTGTACAGCGGCCGAAACACAGCAGTGAAAATCCGATAAATCCCATTATCAAAATAAATTTCGAAAACAAAACACAAAGACAGTGAAATAGAGAGCAATTCTTAAATAATTCACTCAGGGCATGTGATGCAACCGGGATTGACCACATCTACACCCAGAGCTGGTTGAGACATAACGATGGACACTTCAGGCTGATAGCATTGGTGAGTTTCGGTGAGCAAATTCAGACCCTTTGAAGTCATACTGCATGGTACCCATTCCATGGGTCCCAACTCTCCAGGTTCAAGGGATTCTTCCTCCAGCTAAAACATGCATGGGAAACCCAAAGTATCTTCCACCGTGTGATTGGGAAACGATTTAAAATGCATCTCAGTTTTCGTATCGTGGTCCTCGGGTTCACCATTCCAGATGCTTTACTAACACTCTCCCCGCTTGGAGAGTCAGTGCCTTTAACCTCCTGTTTGGCACAGCTTGCAATATCTGTGCAAGATGAACAGGAATAGGGAGAACCAATGAGAGAATAGGTATAGGTGTCTGCACGGGCAAATGTAACGCTGATTGCCCACCAGGAAGAGGAATTAAACAAAGGCTCAGCATGCCCTCCCGGAAACAAATTAGGGCCTGAAGCAATCCTGCGGTTTTGTGCCCAGCTCACAAGAAAGCGAGTTGAAGAATGGAGCTCAGGGGCACTGTAATTCACAAACCTGCAGAGTTATAAATGACAGC
Source organism: Phocoena phocoena (assembly GCF_963924675.1). Classification (NCBI taxonomy): domain Eukaryota; kingdom Metazoa; phylum Chordata; class Mammalia; order Artiodactyla; family Phocoenidae; genus Phocoena; species Phocoena phocoena. The sequence continues at coordinate 36,830 of NW_027077427.1, forward strand.
TATCCTCCAAAAATATATTGAAGTAAGCCTGCGAAGGGGACTTGAAAGCGGGGCAGAATTTCAGGAAAACGATTGCAGGGGGTAGACTGGAATTGCCCTGAAAGCATAGGAAAAGAGGCACAACGTCGAAAATGATGCACTTGGCCAAAAAGGGCGTATGCGTTTTTCCCTGAATATATTAAGGAAAAAAAGCATACGCCATTTTTGGCCAACCAAGCAAGCCTATAAAGGAAATCTGCACTACAATGAAATCTCACTGCCCCCTGGGCAAAAGGGCCATCTGAAAAAAGTGTAAAATCCAGAAAGGTAGGACAGGATATGGAGAACAGGGAGCCTTGTTATGCTGATTGGCAGGATGTAAATTGCCAGCAGCCACCCTGGAGAAGTGTATGGTGTTTCCTGAAACACGTAAGAAACAAAGCAACACAGCCTATGGCACTTCCACTTATGGTCCTATAGCTTACGGAAATTAAAATCAAAAACAGACAGCCACCCCAATATTTGGGACGGCTGTGTTCACAAGAAGCTCGTCTACAGTATCAGGTAAATATCCCAGAAAGCAAAAAATGGATAAAGAAGTTGTGGCACGTACGTACAATGCAATATCACTCAGCAATGAAATCTGTGTCATCAGGCCCATAGCGGCATAGTGAGTGGATGCAGATACGGTGATTCTACGTGAACTACGTCACACAGAAAAAGAAACATCATAAGATATCACTAATACACGGAATGTAAACTTGACTACACATGAACTGAATTACAAAACAGAACAGGGTCTCAAATTTAGAAAACCAACTAGTGCTTGCTTATGGGGAAAGGTGCCTTTGGGTACTGCATAAAATCAGAGTCTGAAATTAGCACAGATAACTTTCCATAAGCCAAATATGTAATAGACAAGACCTACTCCTTGCTCAACGAAATGGACCCAACACCACATATTCAACGCCTAGGAATATACCTGACTAGGAAGAATCTTAAAACCCATGGATATATATGTCTCCATAAGAGAATCAAGCGTGTGTACAGTGGCCGAAACGCAGCAGTGAAAATCCGATAAATCCCATTATCCAAATAAATTTCGAAAACAAAACACAAAGACAGTGAAATAGAGAGCAATTCTTAAATAATTCACTCAGGGCATGTGATGCAACCGGGATTGACCACATCTACACCCAGAGCTGGTTGAGACATAAGGCTGGACACTTCAGGCTGATAGCATTGGTGAGTTTCGGTGAGCAAATGCAGACCCTTTGAAGTCATACTGCATGGTACCCATTCCATGGGTACCAACTCTCCAGGTTCAAGGGATTCTTCCTCCAGCTAAAACATGCATGGGAAACCCAGAGTATGGTCCACCGTGTGATTGGGAAACGATTTAAAATGCATCTCAGTTTTCGTATCCTGGTCCTCGGGTTCACCATTCCAAATGCTTTACTAACACTCTCCCCGCTTGGAGAGTCAGTGCCTTTAACCTCCTGTTTGGCACAGCTTGCAATTTCTGTGCAAGATGAACAGGATTAGGGAGAACCAATGAGAGACTAGCTGTAGGTGTCTGCACGGGCAAATGTAACGCTCATTGCCCACCAGGAAGAGGAATTAAACAAAGGCTCAGCGTGCCCTGCCGGAAACAGATTAGGGCCTGAAGCAATCCTGCGGTTTTGTGCCCAGCTCACAAGAAAGCGAGTTGAAGAAAGGAGCTCAGGGGCACTGTAATTCACAAACCTGCAGAGTTATAAATGACAGCTATCCTACAAAAATATATTGAAGTAAGCCTGCGAAGGGGACTTGAAAGCGGGGCAGAATTTCAGGAAAACGATTGCAGGGGGTAGACTGGAATTGCCCTGAAAGCATAGGAAAAGAGGCAGAACGTCGACAATGATGCACTTGGCCAAAAAGGGCGTATGCGTTTTTTCCTGAATATATTCAGGAAAAAACGCATACGCCCTTTTTGGCCAACTAAGCAAGCCTGTAAAGGAAATCTGCACTACAATGAAGTCTCACTGCCCCCCGGGCAAAAGGGCCATCTGAAAAAAGTGTAAAATCCAGAAAGTTAGGACAGGATATGGAGAACAGGGAGCCTTGTTATGCTGATTGGCAGGATGTAAATTGCCAGCAGCCACCCTGGAGAAGTGTATGGTGTTTCCTGAAACACGTAAGAAACAAAGCAACACAGCCTATGGCACTTCTACTTATGGTCCTATAGCTTACGGAAATTAAAATCAAAAACAGAGAGCCACCCCAATATTTGGGACGGCTGTGTTCACAAGAAGCTCGTCTACAGTATAAGGTAAATATCCCAGAAAGCAAAAAATGGATAAAGAAGATGTGGCACGTACGTACAATGCAATATCACTCAGCAATGAAATCTGTGTCATCAGTCCCGTAGCGGCATAGTCAGTAGATGCAGATACGGTGAATCTACGTGAACTACGTCACACAGAAAAAGAAACATCATAAGATATCACTAATACACGGAATGTAAACTTGACTACACATGAACTGAATTACAAAACAGAACAGGGTCTCAAATTTAGAAAACCAACTAGTGCTTGCTTATGGGGAAAGGTGCATTGGGGTGCTGCATAAAAGCAGAGACAGAAATTAGCACAGATAACTTTCCATAAGCCAAATATGTAATAGACAAGACCTACTCCTTGCTCAACGAAATGGACCCAACACCACATATTCAACGCCTAGGAATATACCTGACTAAGAAGAATCCTAAAACCCATGGATATATATGTCTCCGTAAGAGAATCAAGCGTGTGTACAGCGGCCGAAACGCAGCAGTGAAAATCCGATAAATCCCATTATCAAAATAAATTTCGAAAACAAAACACAAAGACAGTGAAATAGAGAGCAATTCTTAAATAATTCACTCAGGGCATGTGATGCAACCGGGATTTAACACATCTACACCAAGAGCTGGTTGAGACATAAGGCTGGACACTTCAGGCTGATAGCATTGGTGAGTTTCGGTGAGCAAATGCAGACCCTTTGAAGTCATACTGCATGGTACCTATTCCATGGGTCCCAACTCTCCAGGTTCAAGGGATTCTTCCTCCAGCTAAAACATGCATGGGAAACCCAGAGTATGGTCCACTGTGTGATTGGGAAATGATTTAAAATGCATCTCAGTTTTCGTATCCTGGTCCTCGGGTTCACCATTCCAGATGCTTTACTAACACTCTCCCCGCTTGGAGAGTCAGTACCTTTAACCTCCTGTTTGGCACAGCTTGCAATTTCTGTGCAAGATGAATAGAAATAGGGAGAACCAATGAGAGACTAGCTGTAGGTGTCTGCACGGGCAAATGTAAGGCTCATTTCCCACCAGGAAGCGGAATTAACCAAATGCTCAGTGTGCCCTGCCAGAAACAGATTAGGGCCTGAAGCAATTCTGCGGTTTTGTGCCCAGCTCACAAGAAAGCGAGTTGAAGAAAGGAGCTCAGGGTCACTGTAATTCATAAACCTGCAGAGTTATAAATGACAGCTATCCTCCAAAAATATATTGAAGTAAGCATGCGAAGGGGACTTGAAAGCGGGGCAGAGTTTCAGGAAAACCATTGCAGGGGGTAGACTGGAATTGCCCTGAAAGCATAGGAAAAGAGGCAGAACGTCGACAATGATGCACTTGGCCAAAAAGGGCGTATGCGTTTTTTCCTGAATATATTCAGGAAAAAACGCATACGCCCTTTTTGGCCAAACAAGCAAGCCTGTAAAGGAAATCTGCACTACAATGAAGTCTCTCTGCCCCCCGGGCAAAAGGGCCATCTGAAAAAAGTGTAAAATCCAGAAAGTTAGGCCAGGATATGGAGAACAGGGAGCCTTGTTATGCTGATTGGCAGGATGTAAATTGCCAGCAGCCACCCTGGAGAAGTGTATGGTGTTTCCTGAAACACGTAAGAAACAAATCAACACAGCCTATGGTACTTCCACTTATGATCCCAAAGATTACGGAAATTAAAATCAAAAACAGACAGCCACCCCAATGTTTGGGACGGCTGTGTTCACAAAAAGCTCGTCTACAGTACCAGGTAAATATCCCAGAATGCAAAAAATGGATAAAGAAGTTGTGGCACGTACGTGCAATGCAATATCACTCAGCAATGAAATCTGTGTCATCAGGCCCGTAGCGGCATAGTGAGTGGATGCAGGTACGGTGATTCTACGTGAACTACGTCACACAGAAAAAGAAACATCATAAGATATCACTAATACACGGAATGTAAACTTGACTACACATGAACTGAATTACAAAACAGAACAGGGTCTCAAATTTAGAAAACCACCTAGTGCATGCTTATGGGAAAAGGTGCCTTGGGGTGCTGCATAAAACCATAGACTGAAATTAGCACAGATAACTTTCCATAAGCCAAATATGTAATAGACAAGACCTACTCCTTGCTCAACGAAATGGACCCAACACCACATATTCAACGCCTAGGAATATACCTGACTAGGAAGAATCTTAAAACCCATGGATATATATGTCTCCGTAAGAGAATCAAGCGTGTGTACAGCGGCCGAAACGCAGCAGTGAAAATCCGATAAATCCCATTATCAAAATAAATTTCGTAAACAAAACACAAAGACAGTGAAATAGAGAGCAATTCTTAAATAATTCACTCAGGGCATGTGATGCAACCGGGATTTAACACATCTACACCCAGAGCTGGTTGAGACATAAGGCTGGACACTTCAGGCTGATAGCATTGGTGAGTTTTGGTGAGCAAATGCAGACCCTTTGAAGTCATACTGCATGGTACCCATTCCATGGGTCCCAACTCTCCAGGTTCAAGGGATTCTTCCTCCAGCTAAAACATGCATGGGAAACCCAGAGTATCGTCCACCGTGTGATTGGGAAACGATTTAAAATGCATCTCAGTTTTCGTATCCTGGTCCTCAGGTTCACCATTCCAGATGCTTTACTAACACTCTCCCCCCTTGGAGAGTCAGTGCCTTTAACATCCTGTTTGGCACAGTATGCAATTTCTGTGCAAGATGAACAGGAATAAGGAGAACCAATGAGAGACTAGCTGTAGGTGTCTGCACGGGCAAATGTAACGCTCATTGCCGACCAGGAAGAGGAATTAAACAAAGGCTCAGCGTGCCCTGCTGAAAACAGATTAGGGCCTGAAGCAATCCTGCGGTTTTGTGCCCAGCTCACAAGAAAGCGAGTTGAAGAAAGGAGCTCAGGGGCACTGTAATTCACAAACATGCAGAGTTATAAATGACAGCTATCCTCCAAAAATATATTGAAGTAAGCCTGCAAAGGGGACTTGAAAGCGGAGCAGTATTTCAGGAAAACGATGGCAGGGGGTAGACTGGAATTGCCCTGAAAGTATAGGAAAAGAGGCACAACGTCGACAATGATGCACTTGGCCAAAAAGGGCGTATGCGTTTTTTCCTGAATATATTCAGGAAAAAACGAATACACCCTTTGTGGCCAACCAAGCAAGCCTGTAAAGGAAATCTGCACTACAATGAAGTCTCACTGCCCCCCGGGCAAAAGGGCCATCTGAAAAAAAGTGTAAAATCCAGACAGGTAGGAGAGGATATGGAGAACAGGGAGCCTTGTTATGCTGATTGGCAGGATGTAAATTGCCAACAGCCATCCTGGAGAAGTGTATGGTGTTTCCTGAAACATATAAGAAACAAAGCAACACAGCCTATGGCACTTCCACTTATGGTCCTATAGCTTAGGGAAATTAAAATCAAAAACAGAGAGCCACCCCAAAGTTTGGGACGGCTGTGTTCCCAAGAAGCTCGTCTACAGTACCAGGTACATATCCCAGAAAGCAAAAAATGGATAAAGAATTTGTGGCACGTACGTGCAATGCAATATAACTCAGCAATGAAATCTGTGTCATCAGGCCCGTAGCGGCACATTGAGTGGATGCAGGTACGGTGATTCTACGTGAACTACGTCACACAGAAAAAGAAACATCATAAGATAACACTGATACACGGAATGTAAACTTGACTACACATGAACTGAATTACAAAACAGAACAGGGTCTCAAATTTAGAAAACCAACTAGTGCTTGCTTATGGGTAAAGGTGCGTTGGGGTGCTGCATAAAACCAGAGACTGAAATTAGCACAGATAACTTTCCATAAGCCAAATATGTAATAGACAAGACCTACTCCTTGCTCAACGAAATGGACCCAACACCACATATTCAACACCTAGGAATATACCTGACTAGGAAGAATCTTAAAACCCATGGATATATATGTCTCCGTAAGAGAATCAAGCGTGTGTACAGCGGCCGAAACGCAGCATTGAAAATCCGATAAATCCCATTATCAAAATAAATTTCGAAAACAAAACACAAAGACAGTGAAATAGAGAGCAATTCTTAAATAATTCACTCAGGGCATGTGATGCAACCGGGATTGACCACATCTACACCCAGAGCTGGTTGAGACATAAGGCTGGACACTTCAGGCTGACAGCATTGGTGAGTTTCGGTGAGCAAATGCAGACCCTTTGAAGTCATACTGCATGGTACCCATTCCATGGGTCCCAACTCTCCAGGTTCAAGGGATTCTTCCTCCAGCTAAAACATGCATGGGAAACCCAGAGTATCGTCCACCATGTGATTGGGAAATGATTTTAAATGGATCTCAGTTTTCGTATCCTGGTCCTCGGGTTCACCATTCCAGACGCTTTACTAACACTCTCCCCACTTGGAGAGTCAGTGCTTTAACCTCCTGTTTGGCACAGTTTGCAATTTCTGTGCAAGATGAACAGGAATAGGGAGAACCAATGAGAGACTAGCTGTAGGTGTCTGCACGGGCAAATGTAACACACATTGCCCACCAGGAAGAGGAATTAAACAAAGGCTCAGTGTGCCCTGCTGGAAACAGATTAGGGCCTGAAGCAATTCTGCGCTTTTGTGCCCAGCTCACAAGAAAGCGAGTTGAAGAAAGGAGCTCAGGGGCACTGTAATTCACAAACCTGCAGAGTTATAAATGACAGCTATCCTCCAAAAATATATTGAAGTAAGCCTGCGATGGGGACTTGAAAGCGGGGCAGAATTTCAGGAAAACGTTTGCAGGGGGTAGACTGGAATTGCCCTGAAAGCATAGGAAAAGAGGCAGAACGTCGACAATGATGCACTTGGCCAAAAAGGGCGTATGCGTTTTTTCCTGAATATATTCAGGAAAAAACGCATACGCCCTTTTTGGCCAACCAAGCAAGCCTGTAAAGGAAATCTGCACTACAATGAAGTCTCACTGCCCCCCGGGCAAAAGGGCCATCTGAAAAAAGTGTAAAATCCAGAAAGGTAGGACAGGATATGGAGAACAGGGAGCCTTGTTATGCTGATTGGCAGGATGTAAATTGCCAGCAGCCACCCTGGAGAAGTGTATGGTGTTTCCTGAAACACGTAAGAAACAAAGCAACACAGCCTATGGCACTTCCACTTATGGTCCCAAAGATTACGGAAATTAAAATCAAAAACAGACAGCCACCCCAATGTTTGGGACGGCTGTGTTCACAAGAAGCTCGTCTACAGTACCAGGTAAATATCCCAGAAAGCAAAAAATGGATAAAGAAGTTGTGGCACGTACGTGCAATGCAATATCACTCAGCAATGAAATCTGTGTCATCAGGTCCGTAGCGGCATAGTGAGTGGATGCAGGTACGGTGATTCTACGTGAACTACGTCACACAGAAAAAGAAACATCATAAGATATCACTAATACACGGAATGTAAACTTGACTACACATGAACTGAATTACAAAACAGAACAGGGTCTCAAATTTAGAAAACCAACTAGTGCTTGCTTATGGGAAAAGGTGCCTATGGGTGCTGCATAAAACCAGAGACTGAAATTAGCACAGATAACTTTCCATAAGCCAAATATGTAATAGACAAGACCTACTCCTTGCTCAACGAAATGGACACAACACCACATATTCAACGCCTAGGAATATACCTGACTAGGAAGAATCTTAAAACCCATGGATATATATGTCTCCGTAAGAGAATCAAGCGTGTGTACAGCGGCCGAAACGCAGCAGTGAAAATCCGATAAATCCCATTATCAAAATAAATTTTGAAAACAAAACACAAAGATAGTGAAATAGAGAGCAATTCTTAAATAATTCACTCAGGGCATGTGATGCAACCGGGATTGACCACATCTACACCCAGAGCTGGTTGAGACATAAGGCTGGACACTTCAGGCTGATAGCATTGGTGAGTTTCGGTGAGCAAATGCAGACCCTTTGAAGTCATACTGCATTGTACTCATTCCATGGGTCCCAACTCTCCAGGTTCAAGGGATTCTTCCTCCAGCTAAAACATGCATGGGAAACCCAGAGTATCGTCCACCGTGTGATTGGGAAATGATTTAAAATGCATCTCAGTTTTCGTATCCTGGTCCTCGGGTTCACCATTCCAGAAGCTTTACTAACACTCTCCCCGCTTGGAGAGTCAGTGTCTTTAACCTCCTCTGTGGCACAGCTTGCAATTTCTGTGCAAGATGAACAGTAATAAGGAGAACCAATGAGAGACTAGCTGTAGGTGTCTGCACGGGCAAATGTAACGCTCATTGCCGACCAGGAAGAGGAATTAAACAAAGGCTCAGCATGCCCTGCCGGAAACAGATTAGGGCCTGAAGCAATCCTGCGGTTTTGTGCCCAGCTCACAAGAAAGCGAGTTGAAGAAAGGAGCTCAGGGGCACTGTAATTCACAAACCTGCAGAGTTATAAATGACAGCTATCCTACAAAAATATATTGAAGTAAGCCTGCGAAGGGGACTTGAAAGCGGGGCAGAATTTCAGGAAAACGATTGCAGGGGGTAGACTGGAATTGCCCTGAAAGCATAGGAAAAGAGGCAGAACGTCGACAATGATGCACTTGGCCAAAAAGGGCGTATGCGTTTTTTCCTGAATATATTCAGGAAAAAACGCATACGCCCTTTTTGGCCAACTAAGCAAGCCTGTAAAGGAAATCTGCACTACAATGAAGTCTCACTGCCCCCCGGGCAAAAGGGCCATCTGAAAAAAGTGTAAAATCCAGAAAGTTAGGACAGGATATGGAGAACAGGGAGCCTTGTTATGCTGATTGGCAGGATGTAAATTGCCAGCAGCCACCCTGGAGAAGTGTATGGTGTTTCCTGAAACACGTAAGAAACAAAGCAACACAGCCTATGGCACTTCTACTTATGGTCCTATAGCTTACGGAAATTAAAATCAAAAACAGAGAGCCACCCCAATATTTGGGACGGCTGTGTTCACAAGAAGCTCGTCTACAGTATAAGGTAAATATCCCAGAAAGCAAAAAATGGATAAAGAAGATGTGGCACGTACGTACAATGCAATATCACTCAGCAATGAAATCTGTGTCATCAGTCCCGTAGCGGCATAGTCAGTAGATGCAGATACGGTGAATCTACGTGAACTACGTCACACAGAAAAAGAAACATCATAAGATATCACTAATACACGGAATGTAAACTTGACTACACATGAACTGAATTACAAAACAGAACAGGGTCTCAAATTTAGAAAACCAACTAGTGCTTGCTTATGGGGAAAGGTGCATTGGGGTGCTGCATAAAAGCAGAGACAGAAATTAGCACAGATAACTTTCCATAAGCCAAATATGTAATAGACAAGACCTACTCCTTGCTCAACGAAATGGACCCAACACCACATATTCAACGCCTAGGAATATACCTGACTAAGAAGAATCCTAAAACCCATGGATATATATGTCTCCGTAAGAGAATCAAGCGTGTGTACAGCGGCCGAAACGCAGCAGTGAAAATCCGATAAATCCCATTATCAAAATAAATTTCGAAAACAAAACACAAAGACAGTGAAATAGAGAGCAATTCTTAAATAATTCACTCAGGGCATGTGATGCAACCGGGATTTAACACATCTACACCAAGAGCTGGTTGAGACATAAGGCTGGACACTTCAGGCTGATAGCATTGGTGAGTTTCGGTGAGCAAATGCAGACCCTTTGAAGTCATACTGCATGGTACCTATTCCATGGGTCCCAACTCTCCAGGTTCAAGGGATTCTTCCTCCAGCTAAAACATGCATGGGAAACCCAGAGTATGGTCCACTGTGTGATTGGGAAATGATTTAAAATGCATCTCAGTTTTCGTATCCTGGTCCTCGGGTTCACCATTCCAGATGCTTTACTAACACTCTCCCCGCTTGGAGAGTCAGTACCTTTAACCTCCTGTTTGGCACAGCTTGCAATTTCTGTGCAAGATGAATAGAAATAGGGAGAACCAATGAGAGACTAGCTGTAGGTGTCTGCACGGGCAAATGTAAGGCTCATTTCCCACCAGGAAGCGGAATTAACCAAATGCTCAGTGTGCCCTGCCAGAAACAGATTAGGGCCTGAAGCAATTCTGCGGTTTTGTGCCCAGCTCACAAGAAAGCGAGTTGAAGAAAGGAGCTCAGGGTCACTGTAATTCATAAACCTGCAGAGTTATAAATGACAGCTATCCTCCAAAAATATATTGAAGTAAGCATGCGAAGGGGACTTGAAAGCGGGGCAGAGTTTCAGGAAAACCATTGCAGGGGGTAGACTGGAATTGCCCTGAAAGCATAGGAAAAGAGGCAGAACGTCGACAATGATGCACTTGGCCAAAAAGGGCGTATGCGTTTTTTCCTGAATATATTCAGGAAAAAACGCATACGCCCTTTTTGGCCAAACAAGCAAGCCTGTAAAGGAAATCTGCACTACAATGAAGTCTCTCTGCCCCCCGGGCAAAAGGGCCATCTGAAAAAAGTGTAAAATCCAGAAAGTTAGGCCAGGATATGGAGAACAGGGAGCCTTGTTATGCTGATTGGCAGGATGTAAATTGCCAGCAGCCACCCTGGAGAAGTGTATGGTGTTTCCTGAAACACGTAAGAAACAAATCAACACAGCCTATGGTACTTCCACTTATGATCCCAAAGATTACGGAAATTAAAATCAAAAACAGACAGCCACCCCAATGTTTGGGACGGCTGTGTTCACAAAAAGCTCGTCTACAGTACCAGGTAAATATCCCAGAATGCAAAAAATGGATAAAGAAGTTGTGGCACGTACGTGCAATGCAATATCACTCAGCAATGAAATCTGTGTCATCAGGCCCGTAGCGGCATAGTGAGTGGATGCAGGTACGGTGATTCTACGTGAACTACGTCACACAGAAAAAGAAACATCATAAGATATCACTAATACACGGAATGTAAACTTGACTACACATGAACTGAATTACAAAACAGAACAGGGTCTCAAATTTAGAAAACCACCTAGTGCATGCTTATGGGAAAAGGTGCCTTGGGGTGCTGCATAAAACCATAGACTGAAATTAGCACAGATAACTTTCCATAAGCCAAATATGTAATAGACAAGACCTACTCCTTGCTCAACGAAATGGACCCAACACCACATATTCAACGCCTAGGAATATACCTGACTAGGAAGAATCTTAAAACCCATGGATATATATGTCTCCGTAAGAGAATCAAGCGTGTGTACAGCGGCCGAAACGCAGCAGTGAAAATCCGATAAATCCCATTATCAAAATAAATTTCGTAAACAAAACACAAAGACAGTGAAATAGAGAGCAATTCTTAAATAATTCACTCAGGGCATGTGATGCAACCGGGATTTAACACATCTACACCCAGAGCTGGTTGAGACATAAGGCTGGACACTTCAGGCTGATAGCATTGGTGAGTTTTGGTGAGCAAATGCAGACCCTTTGAAGTCATACTGCATGGTACCCATTCCATGGGTCCCAACTCTCCAGGTTCAAGGGATTCTTCCTCCAGCTAAAACATGCATGGGAAACCCAGAGTATCGTCCACCGTGTGATTGGGAAACGATTTAAAATGCATCTCAGTTTTCGTATCCTGGTCCTCAGGTTCACCATTCCAGATGCTTTACTAACACTCTCCCCCCTTGGAGAGTCAGTGCCTTTAACATCCTGTTTGGCACAGTATGCAATTTCTGTGCAAGATGAACAGGAATAAGGAGAACCAATGAGAGACTAGCTGTAGGTGTCTGCACGGGCAAATGTAACGCTCATTGCCGACCAGGAAGAGGAATTAAACAAAGGCTCAGCGTGCCCTGCTGAAAACAGATTAGGGCCTGAAGCAATCCTGCGGTTTTGTGCCCAGCTCACAAGAAAGCGAGTTGAAGAAAGGAGCTCAGGGGCACTGTAATTCACAAACATGCAGAGTTATAAATGACAGCTATCCTCCAAAAATATATTGAAGTAAGCCTGCAAAGGGGACTTGAAAGCGGAGCAGTATTTCAGGAAAACGATGGCAGGGGGTAGACTGGAATTGCCCTGAAAGTATAGGAAAAGAGGCACAACGTCGACAATGATGCACTTGGCCAAAAAGGGCGTATGCGTTTTTTCCTGAATATATTCAGGAAAAAACGAATACACCCTTTGTGGCCAACCAAGCAAGCCTGTAAAGGAAATCTGCACTACAATGAAGTCTCACTGCCCCCCGGGCAAAAGGGCCATCTGAAAAAAAGTGTAAAATCCAGACAGGTAGGAGAGGATATGGAGAACAGGGAGCCTTGTTATGCTGATTGGCAGGATGTAAATTGCCAACAGCCATCCTGGAGAAGTGTATGGTGTTTCCTGAAACATATAAGAAACAAAGCAACACAGCCTATGGCACTTCCACTTATGGTCCTATAGCTTAGGGAAATTAAAATCAAAAACAGAGAGCCACCCCAAAGTTTGGGACGGCTGTGTTCCCAAGAAGCTCGTCTACAGTACCAGGTACATATCCCAGAAAGCAAAAAATGGATAAAGAATTTGTGGCACGTACGTGCAATGCAATATAACTCAGCAATGAAATCTGTGTCATCAGGCCCGTAGCGGCACATTGAGTGGATGCAGGTACGGTGATTCTACGTGAACTACGTCACACAGAAAAAGAAACATCATAAGATAACACTGATACACGGAATGTAAACTTGACTACACATGAACTGAATTACAAAACAGAACAGGGTCTCAAATTTAGAAAACCAACTAGTGCTTGCTTATGGGTAAAGGTGCGTTGGGGTGCTGCATAAAACCAGAGACTGAAATTAGCACAGATAACTTTCCATAAGCCAAATATGTAATAGACAAGACCTACTCCTTGCTCAACGAAATGGACCCAACACCACATATTCAACACCTAGGAATATACCTGACTAGGAAGAATCTTAAAACCCATGGATATATATGTCTCCGTAAGAGAATCAAGCGTGTGTACAGCGGCCGAAACGCAGCATTGAAAATCCGATAAATCCCATTATCAAAATAAATTTCGAAAACAAAACACAAAGACAGTGAAATAGAGAGCAATTCTTAAATAATTCACTCAGGGCATGTGATGCAACCGGGATTGACCACATCTACACCCAGAGCTGGTTGAGACATAAGGCTGGACACTTCAGGCTGACAGCATTGGTGAGTTTCGGTGAGCAAATGCAGACCCTTTGAAGTCATACTGCATGGTACCCATTCCATGGGTCCCAACTCTCCAGGTTCAAGGGATTCTTCCTCCAGCTAAAACATGCATGGGAAACCCAGAGTATCGTCCACCATGTGATTGGGAAATGATTTTAAATGGATCTCAGTTTTCGTATCCTGGTCCTCGGGTTCACCATTCCAGACGCTTTACTAACACTCTCCCCACTTGGAGAGTCAGTGCTTTAACCTCCTGTTTGGCACAGTTTGCAATTTCTGTGCAAGATGAACAGGAATAGGGAGAACCAATGAGAGACTAGCTGTAGGTGTCTGCACGGGCAAATGTAACACACATTGCCCACCAGGAAGAGGAATTAAACAAAGGCTCAGTGTGCCCTGCTGGAAACAGATTAGGGCCTGAAGCAATTCTGCGCTTTTGTGCCCAGCTCACAAGAAAGCGAGTTGAAGAAAGGAGCTCAGGGGCACTGTAATTCACAAACCTGCAGAGTTATAAATGACAGCTATCCTCCAAAAATATATTGAAGTAAGCCTGCGATGGGGACTTGAAAGCGGGGCAGAATTTCAGGAAAACGTTTGCAGGGGGTAGACTGGAATTGCCCTGAAAGCATAGGAAAAGAGGCAGAACGTCGACAATGATGCACTTGGCCAAAAAGGGCGTATGCGTTTTTTCCTGAATATATTCAGGAAAAAACGCATACGCCCTTTTTGGCCAACCAAGCAAGCCTGTAAAGGAAATCTGCACTACAATGAAGTCTCACTGCCCCCCGGGCAAAAGGGCCATCTGAAAAAAGTGTAAAATCCAGAAAGGTAGGACAGGATATGGAGAACAGGGAGCCTTGTTATGCTGATTGGCAGGATGTAAATTGCCAGCAGCCACCCTGGAGAAGTGTATGGTGTTTCCTGAAACACGTAAGAAACAAAGCAACACAGCCTATGGCACTTCCACTTATGGTCCCAAAGATTACGGAAATTAAAATCAAAAACAGACAGCCACCCCAATGTTTGGGACGGCTGTGTTCACAAGAAGCTCGTCTACAGTACCAGGTAAATATCCCAGAAAGCAAAAAATGGATAAAGAAGTTGTGGCACGTACGTGCAATGCAATATCACTCAGCAATGAAATCTGTGTCATCAGGTCCGTAGCGGCATAGTGAGTGGATGCAGGTACGGTGATTCTACGTGAACTACGTCACACAGAAAAAGAAACATCATAAGATATCACTAATACACGGAATGTAAACTTGACTACACATGAACTGAATTACAAAACAGAACAGGGTCTCAAATTTAGAAAACCAACTAGTGCTTGCTTATGGGAAAAGGTGCCTAGGGGTGCTGCATAAAACCAGAGACTGAAATTAGCACAGATAACTTTCCATAAGCCAAATATGTAATAGACAAGACCTACTCCTTGCTCAACGAAATGGACACAACACCACATATTCAACGCCTAGGAATATACCTGACTAGGAAGAATCTTAAAACCCATGGATATATATGTCTCCGTAAGAGAATCAAGCGTGTGTACAGCGGCCGAAACGCAGCAGTGAAAATCCGATAAATCCCATTATCAAAATAAATTTTGAAAACAAAACACAAAGATAGTGAAATAGAGAGCAATTCTTAAATAATTCACTCAGGGCATGTGATGCAACCGGGATTGACCACATCTACACCCAGAGCTGGTTGAGACATAAGGCTGGACACTTCAGGCTGATAGCATTGGTGAGTTTCGGTGAGCAAATGCAGACCCTTTGAAGTCATACTGCATTGTACTCATTCCATGGGTCCCAACTCTCCAGGTTCAAGGGATTCTTCCTCCAGCTAAAACATGCATGGGAAACCCAGAGTATCGTCCACCGTGTGATTGGGAAATGATTTAAAATGCATCTCAGTTTTCGTATCCTGGTCCTCGGGTTCACCATTCCAGAAGCTTTACTAACACTCTCCCCGCTTGGAGAGTCAGTGTCTTTAACCTCCTCTGTGGCACAGCTTGCAATTTCTGTGCAAGATGAACAGTAATAAGGAGAACCAATGAGAGACTAGCTGTAGGTGTCTGCACGGGCAAATGTAACGCTCATTGCCGACCAGGAAGAGGAATTAAACAAAGGCTCAGCATGCCCTGCTGAAAACAGATTAGGGCCTGAAGCAATCCTGCGGTTTTGTGCCCAGCTCACAAGAAAGCGAGTTGAAGAAAGGAGCTCAGGGGCACTGTAATTCACAAACCTGCAGAGTTATAAATGACAGCTATCCTCCAAAAATATATTGAAGTAAGCCTGCGAAGGGGACTTGAAAGCGGGGCAGAATTTCAGGAAAACGATTGCAGGGGGTAGACTGGAATTGCCCTGAAAGCATTGGAAAAGAGGCAGAACGTTGACAATGATGCACATGGCCAAAAAGGGCGTATGCGTTTTTTCCTGAATATATTCAGGAAAAAACGCATACGCTCTTTTTGGCCAACCAAGCAAGCCTGTAAAGGAAATCTGCACTACAATGAAGTCTCACTGCCCCCCGGGCAAAAGGGCCATCTGAAAAAAGTGTAAAATCCAGAAAGGTAGGACAGGATATGGACAACAGGGAGCCTTGTTATGCTGATTGGCAGGATGTAAATTGCCAGCAGCCACCCTGGAGAAGTGTATGGTGTTTCCTGAAACACGTAAGAAACAAAGCAACACAGCCTATGGCACTTCCACTTATGGTCCTATAGCTTACGGAAATTAAAATCAAAAACAGACAGCCACCCCAATATTTGGGACGGCTGTGTTCACAAGAAGCTCGTCTACAGTATCAGGTAAATATCCCAGAAAGCAAAATATGGATAAAGAAGTTGTGGCACGTACATACAATGCAATATCACTCAGCAATGAAATCTGTGTCATCAGGCCCGTAGCGGCATAGTGAGTGGATTCAGGTACGGTGATTCTACGTGAATTACGTCACACAGAAAAAGAAACATCATAAGATATCACTAATACACGGAATGTAAACTTGACTACACATGAACTGAATTACAAAACAGAACAGGGTCTCAAATTTAGAAAACCAACTAGTGCTTCCTTATGGGGAAAGGTGCCTTGGGGTGCTGCATAAAACCAGAGACTGAAATTAGCACAGATAACTTTCCATAAGCCAAATATGTAATAGACAAGACCTACTCCTTGCTCAACGAAATGGACCCAACACCACATATTCAACGCCTAGGAATATACCTGTCTAGGAAGAATCTTAAAACCCATGGATATATATGTCTCCGTAAGAGAATCAATCGTGTGTACAGCGGCCAAAACTCAGGAGTGAAAATCCGATAAATCCCATTATCAAAATAAATTTCGAAAACAAAACACAAAGACAGTGAAATAGAGAGCAATTCTTAAATAATTCACTCAGGGCATGTGATGCAACCGGGATTGACCATATCTACACCCAGAGCTGGTTGAGACATAAGGCTGGACACTTCAGGCTGATAGCATTGGTGAGTTTCGGTGAGCAAATGCAGACCCTTTGAAGTCATACTGCATGGTACCCATTCAATGGGTCCCAACACTCCAGGTCCAAGGGATTCTTCCTCCAGCTAAAACATGCATGGGAAACCCAGAGTATCGTCCACCGTGTGATTGGGAAACGATTTAAAATGCATCTCAGTTTTCGTATCCTGGTCCTCGGGTTCACCATTCCAGATGCTTTACTAACACTCTCCCCGCTTGGAGAGTCAGTGCCTTTAACCTCCTCTGTGGCACAGCTTGCAATTTCTGTGCAAGATGAACAGGAATAGGGAGAACCAATGAGAGACTAGCTGTAGGTGTCTGCACGGGCAAATGTAACGCTCATTGCCCACCTGGAAGAGGAATTAAACAAAGGCTCATTGTGCCCTGCTGGAAACAGATTAGGGCCTGAAGCAATCCTGCGGTTTTGTGCCCAGCTCACAAGAAAGCGAGTTGAAGAAAGGAGCTCAGGGGCACTGTAATTCACAAACCTGCAGAGTTATAAATGACAGCTATCTTCCAAAAGTATAATGAAGTAAGCCTGCGAAGGGGACTTAAAAGCGGGGCAGAATTTCAGGAAAACGATTGCAGGGGGTAGACTGGAATTGCCCTGAAAGTATAGGAAAAGAGGCAGAATGTCGACAATGATGCACTTGGCCAAAAAGGGCGTATGCGTTTTTTCCTGAATATATTCAGGAAAAAACGCATACGCCCTTTTTGGCCAAACAAGCAAGCCTGTAAAGGAAATCTGCACTAAAATGAAGTCTCACTGCCCCCCGGGCAAGAGGGCCATCTGAAAAAAGTGTAAAATCCAGAAAGGTAGGACAGGATATGGAGAACAGGGAGCCTTGTTATGCTGATTGGCAGGATGTAAATTGCCAGCAGCCACCCTGGAGAAGTGTATGGTGTTTCCTGAAAAACGTAAGAAGCAAAGCAACACAGCCTATGGCACTTCCACTTATGGTCCCAAAGATTACGGAAATTAAAATCAAAAACAGACAGCCACCCCAACGTTTGGGACGGCTGTGTTCCCAAGAAGCTCGTCTACAGTACCAGGTAAATATCCCAGAAAGCAAAAAATGGATAAAGAAATTGTGACACGTACGTGCAATGCAATGTCACTAAGCAATGAAATCTGTGTCATCAGGCCCGTAGCGGCATAGTGAGTGGATGCAGGTACGGTGATTCTACGTGAACTACGTCACACAGAAAAAGAAACATCATAAGATATCACTAATACACGGAATGTAAACTTGACTACACATGAACTGAATTACAAAACAGAACAGGGTCTCAAATTTAGAAAACCAACTAGTGCTTGCTTATGGGGAAAGGTGTGTTGGGGTGCTGCATAAAACCAGAGACTGAAATTAGCACAGATAACTTTCCATAAGCCAAATATGTAATAGACAAGACCTACTCCTTGCTCAACGAAATGGACCCAACACCACATATTCAACGCCTAGGAATATACCTGCCTAGGAAGAATCTTAAAACTCATGGATATATATGTCTCCGTAAGAGAATCAAGCGTGTGTACAGCGGCTGAAACGCAGCAGTGAAAATCCGATAAATCCCATTATCAAAATAAATTTCGAAAACAAAACACAAAGACAGTGAAATAGAGAGCAATTCTTAAATAATTCACTCAGGGCATGTGATGCAACCGGGATTTAACACATCTACAACCAGAGCTGGTTGAGACATAAGGCTGGACACTTCAGGCTGATAGCATTGGTGAGTTTCGGTGAGCAAATGCAGACCCTTTGAAGTCATACTGCATGGTACCCATTCCATGGGTCCCAACTCTCCAGGTTCAAGGGATTCTTCCTCCAGCTAAAACATGCATGGGAAACCCAGAGTATCGTCCACCGTGTGATTGGGAAATGATTTAAAATGCATCTCAGTTTTCGTATCCTGGTCCTCGGGTTCACCATTCCAGATGCTTTACTAACACTCTCCCCGCTTGGAGAGTCAGTGTCTTTAACCTCCTCTGTGGCACAGCTTGCAATTTCTGTGCAAGATGAACAGTAATAAGGAGAACCAATGAGAGACTAGCTGTAGGTGTCTGCACGGGCAAATGTAACGCTCATTGCCGACCAGGAAGAGGAATTAAACAAAGGCTCAGCATGCCCTGCTGAAAACAGATTAGGGCCTGAAGCAATCCTGCGGTTTTGTGCCCAGCTCACAAGAAAGCGAGTTGAAGAAAGGAGCTCAGGGGCACTGTAATTCACAAACCTGCAGAGTTATAAATGACAGCTATCCTCCAAAAATATATTGAAGTAAGCCTGCGAAGGGGACTGGAAAGCGGGGCAGAATTTCAGGAAAACGATTGCAGGGGGTAGACTGGAATTGCCCTGAAAGCATTGGAAAAGAGGCAGAACGTTGACAATGATGCACATGGCCAAAAAGGGCGTATGCGTTTTTTCCTGAATATATTCAGGAAAAAACGCATACGCTCTTTTTGGCCAACCAAGCAAGCCTGTAAAGGAAATCTGCACTACAATGAAGTCTCACTGCCCCCCGGGCAAAAGGGCCATCTGAAAAAAGTGTAAAATCCAGAAAGGTAGGACAGGATATGGACAACAGGGAGCCTTGTTATGCTGATTGGCAGGATGTAAATTGCCAGCAGCCACCCTGGAGAAGTGTATGGTGTTTCCTGAAACACGTAAGAAACAAAGCAACACAGCCTATGGCACTTCCACTTATGGTCCTATAGCTTACGGAAATTAAAATCAAAAACAGACAGCCACCCCAATATTTGGGACGGCTGTGTTCACAAGAAGCTCGTCTACAGTATCAGGTAAATATCCCAGAAAGCAAAATATGGATAAAGAAGTTGTGGCACGTACATACAATGCAATATCACTCAGCAATGAAATCTGTGTCATCAGGCCCGTAGCGGCATAGTGAGTGGATGCAGGTACGGTGATTCTACGTGAACTACGTCACACAGAAAAAGAAACATCATAAGATATCACTAATACACGGAATGTAAACTTGACTACACATGAACTGAATTACAAAACAGAACAGGGTCTCAAATTTAGAAAACCAACTAGTGCTTGCTTATGGGGAAAGGTGCCTTGGGGTGCTGCATAAAACCAGAGACTGAAATTAGCACAGATAACTTTCCATAAGCCAAATATGTAATAGACAAGACCTACTCCTTGCTCAACGCAATGGACCCAACACCACATATTCAACGCCTAGGAATATACCTGTCTAGGAAGAATCTTAAAACCCATGGATATATATGTCTCCGTAAGAGAATCAATCGTGTGTACAGCGGCCAAAACTCAGGAGTGAAAATCCGATAAATCCCATTATCAAAATAAATTTCGAAAACAAAACACAAAGACAGTGAAATAGAGAGCAATTCTTAAATAATTCACTCAGGGCATGTGATGCAACCGGGATTGACCATATCTACACCCAGAGCTGGTTGAGACATAAGGCTGGACACTTCAGGCTGATAGCATTGGTGAGTTTCGGTGAGCAAATGCAGACCCTTTGAAGTCATACTGCATGGTACCCATTCCATGGGTCCCAACTCTCCAGGTTCAAGGGATTCTTCCTCCAGCTAAAACATGCATGGGAAACCCAGAGTATCGTCCACCGTGTGATTGGGAAATGATTTAAAATGCATCTCAGTTTTCGTATCCTGGTCCTCGGGTTCACCATTCCAGATGCTTTACTAACACTCTCCCCGCTTGGAGAGTCAGTGTCTTTAACCTCCTCTGTGGCACAGCTTGCAATTTCTGTGCAAGATGAACAGTAATAAGGAGAACCAATGAGAGACTAGCTGTAGGTGTCTGCACGGGCAAATGTAACGCTCATTGCCGACCAGGAAGAGGAATTAAACAAAGGCTCAGCATGCCCTGCTGAAAACAGATTAGGGCCTGAAGCAATCCTGCGGTTTTGTGCCCAGCTCACAAGAAAGCGAGTTGAAGAAAGGAGCTCAGGGGCACTGTAATTCACAAACCTGCAGAGTTATAAATGACAGCTATCCTCCAAAAATATATTGAAGTAAGCCTGCGAAGGGGACTGGAAAGCGGGGCAGAATTTCAGGAAAACGATTGCAGGGGGTAGACTGGAATTGCCCTGAAAGCATTGGAAAAGAGGCAGAACGTTGACAATGATGCACATGGCCAAAAAGGGCGTATGCGTTTTTTCCTGAATATATTCAGGAAAAAACGCATACGCTCTTTTTGGCCAACCAAGCAAGCCTGTAAAGGAAATCTGCACTACAATGAAGTCTCACTGCCCCCCGGGCAAAAGGGCCATCTGAAAAAAGTGTAAAATCCAGAAAGGTAGGACAGGATATGGACAACAGGGAGCCTTGTTATGCTGATTGGCAGGATGTAAATTGCCAGCAGCCACCCTGGAGAAGTGTATGGTGTTTCCTGAAACACATAAGAAACAAAGCAACACAGCCTATGGCACTTCCACTTATGGTCCTATAGCTTACGGAAATTAAAATCAAAAACAGACAGCCACCCCAATATTTGGGACGGCTGTGTTCACAAGAAGCTCGTCTACAGTATCAGGTAAATATCCCAGAAAGCAAAATATGGATAAAGAAGTTGTGGCACGTACATACAATGCAATATCACTCAGCAATGAAATCTGTGTCATCAGGCCCGTAGCGGCATAGTGAGTGGATGCAGGTACGGTGATTCTACGTGAACTACGTCACACAGAAAAAGAAACATCATAAGATATCACTAATACACGGAATGTAAACTTGACTACACATGAACTGAATTACAAAACAGAACAGGGTCTCAAATTTAGAAAACCAACTAGTGCTTGCTTATGGGGAAAGGTGCCTTGGGGTGCTGCATAAAACCAGAGACTGAAATTAGCACAGATAACTTTCCATAAGCCAAATATGTAATAGACAAGACCTACTCCTTGCTCAACGCAATGGACCCAACACCACATATTCAACGCCTAGGAATATACCTGTCTAGGAAGAATCTTAAAACCCATGGATATATATGTCTCCGTAAGAGAATCAATCGTGTGTACAGCGGCCAAAACTCAGGAGTGAAAATCCGATAAATCCCATTATCAAAATAAATTTCGAAAACAAAACACAAAGACAGTGAAATAGAGAGCAATTCTTAAATAATTCACTCAGGGCATGTGATGCAACCAGGATTGACCACATCTACACCCAGAGCTGGTTGAGACATAAGGCTGGACACTTCAGGCTGATAGCATTGGTGAGTTTCGGTGAGCAAATGCAGACCCTTTGAAGTCATACTGCATGGTACCCATTCAATGGGTCCCAACACTCCAGGTCCAAGGGATTCTTCCTCCAGCTAAAACATGCATGGGAAACCCAGAGTATCGTCCACGTGTGATTGGGAAACGATTTAAAATGCATCTCAGTTTTCGTATCCTGGTCCTCGGGTTCACCATTCCAGATGCTTTACTAACACTCTCCCCGCTTGGAGAGTCAGTGCCTTTAACCTTGTATTTGGCACAGCTTGCAATTTCTGTGCAAGATGAACAGGAATAGGAGAAGCAATGAGAGACTAGATGTAGGTGTCTGCACGGGCAAATGTAACGCTCATTTCCCACCAGGAAGAGGAATTAACCAAAGGCTCAGCGTGCCCTGCTGGAAACAGATTAGGGCCTGAAGCAATCCTGCGGTTTTTTGCCCAGCTCACAAGAAAGCGAGTTGAAGAAAGGATTTCAGGGGCACTGTAATTCACAAACCTGCAGAGTTATGAATGACAGCTATCCTCCAAAAATATATTGAAGTAAGCCTGCGAAGGGGACTGGAAAGAGGGGCAGAATTACAGGAAAACGATTGCAGGGGGTAGACTGGAATTGCCTTGAAAGCATAGGAAAAGAGGCACAACGTCGACAATGATGCGCTTGGCCAAAAAGTGCGTATGCGTTTTTTCCTGAATATATTCAGGAATAAATGCATACGCACTTTTTGGCCAACCAAGCAAGCCTGTAAAGGAAATCTGCACTACAATGCAGTCTCACTGCCCCCCTGGCAAAACGGCCATCTGAAAATAGTGGAAAATCCAGAAAGGTATGGCAGGATATGGAGAACAGTGAGCCTTGTTATGCTGATTGGCAGGATGTAAATTGCCAGCAGCCAGCCTGGAGAAGTGTATGGTGTTTCCTGAAACACATAAGAAACAAAGCAACACAGTCTATGGCACTTCCACTTATGGTCCTATAGCTTACGGAAATTAAAATCAAAAACAGACAGCCACCCCAATATTTGGGACGGCTGTGTTCACAAGGAGCTCGTCTAGAGTATCAGGTAAATATCCCAGAAAGCAAAAAATGGATAAAGAAGTTGTGGCACGTACGTACAATGCAATATCACTCAGCAATGAAATCTGTGTCATCAGGCCCGTAGCGGCATACTGAGTGCATGCAGGTACGGTGATTCTACGTGAACTACGTCACACAGAAAAAGAAACATCATAAGATATCACTAATACACGGAATGTAAACTTGACTACACATGAACTGAATTACAAAACAGAACAGGGTCTCAAATTTAGAAAACCAACTAGTGCTTTTTTATGGGGAAAGGTGCGTTGGGGTGCTGCATAAAACCAGAGACTGAAATTGGCACAAATAACTTTCCATAAGCCAAATATGTAATAGAAAAACCTACTACTTGCTCAACGAAATGGACCCAACACCACATATTCAACGCCTAGGAATATACCTGACTAGGAAGAATCTTAAAACCCATGGATATATATGTCTCCGTAAGAGAATCAAGCGGGTGTGTATATCGGCCGAAACGCAGCAGTGAAAATCCGATAAATCCCATTATCAAAATAAATTTCAAAAATAAAACACAAAGACAGTGAAATAGAGAGTAATTCTTAAATAATTCACTCAGGGCATGTGATGCAACCGGGATTGACCACATCTACACCCAGAGCTGGTTGAGACATAAGGCTGGACACTTCAGGCTGATAGCATTGGTGAGGTTCAGTGAGTAAATGCAGACCCTATGAAGTCATACTGCATGGTACCCATTCCATGGGTCCCAACACTCCAGGTTCACGGGATTCTTCCTCCAGCTAAAACATGCATGGGAAACCCAGAGTATCGTCCACCGTGTGATTGGGAAATGATTAAAAATGCATCTCAATTTTTGTATCCTGGTCCTCGGGTTCACCATTCCAGACGCTTTACTAACACTATCCCCGCTTGGAGAGTCAGTGCATTTAACCTCCTGTTTAGCACAGCTTGCAATTTCTGTGCAAGATGAACAGGAATAAGGAGAACCAATGAGAGACTAGCTGTAGGTGTCTGCACGGGCAAATGTAACACTCATTGCCCACCAGGAAGAGGAATTAAACAAAGGCTCAGTGTGCCCTGCTGGAAACAGATTAGTGCCTGAAGAAATCCTGCGGTTTTGTGCCCAGCTCACAAGAAAGCGAGTTGAAGAAAGGAGCTCAGGGGCACTGTAATTCACAACCCTGCAGAGTTATAAATGACAGCTATCTTCCAAAAGTATATTGAAGTAAGCCTGCGAAGGGGACTTGAAAGCGGGGCAGAATTTCATGAATACGATTGCAGGGGGTAGACTGGAATTGCCCTAAAAGCATAGGAAAAGAGGCAGAACGTCGACAATGATGCACTTGGCCAAAAAGGGCGTATGCGTTTTTTCCTGAATATATTCAGGAAAAAATGCATACGCCCTTTTTGGCCAACCAAGCAAGCCTGTAAAGGAAATCTGCACTACAATGAAGTCTCACTGCCCCCCAGGCAAAAGGGCCATCTGAAAAAAGTGTAAAATCCAGAAAGGTAGGACAGGATATGGAGAACAGGGAGTCTTGTTATGCTGATTGGCAGGATGTAAATTGCCAGCAGCCACCCTGGAGAAGTGTATGGTGTTTCCTGAAACACGTAAGAAACAAAGTAACGCAGCCTATGGCACTTCCACTTATGGTCCTATAGCTTACGGAAATTAAAATCAAAAACAGACAGCCACCCCAATATTTGGGACGGCTGTGTTCACAAGAAGCTCGTCTACAGTATCAGGTAAATATCCCAGAAAGCAAAAAATGGATAAAGAAGTTGTGGCACGTACGTACAATGCAATATCACTCAGCAATGAAATCTGTGTCATCAGGCACGTAGCGGCATAGTGAGTGGATGCAGGTACGGTGATTCTACGTGAACTACGTCACACAGAAAAAGAAACATCATAAGATATCACTAATACACGGAAAGTAAACTTGACTACACATGAACTGAATTACAAAACAGAACAGGGTCTCAAATTTAGAAAACCAACTAGTGCTTGCTTATGGGGAAAGGTGCCTTGGGGTGCTGCATAAAACCAGAGACTGAAATTTGCACAGATAACTTTCCATAAGCCAAATATGTAATAGACAAGACCTACTCCTTGCTCAACGAAATGGACCCAACACCACATATTCAACGCCTAGGAATATACCTGACTAGGAAGAATCTTAAAACCCATGGATATATGTCTCCGTAAGAGAATCAAGCGGGTGTACTGCGGCCGAAATGCAGCAGTGAAAATCCGATAAATCCCATTATCAAAATAAATTTCGAAAACAAAACACAAAGACAGTGAAATAGAGAGCAATTCTTAAATAATTCACTCAGGGCATGTGATGCAACCGGGATTGACCACATCTACACCCAGAGCTGGTTGAGACATAAGGCTGGACACTTCAGGCTGATAGCATTGATGAGTTTTGGTGAGCAAATGCAGACCCTTTGAAGTCATACTGCATGGTACCCATTCCATGGGTCCCAACTCTCCAGGTTCATGGGATTCTTCCTCCAGCTAAAACATGCATGGGAAACCCAGAGTATCGTCCACCGTGTGATTGGGAAATGATTTAAAATGCATCTCAGTTTTCGTATCCTGGTCCTCGGGTTCACCATTCCAGACGCTTTACTAACACTCTACCCGCTTGGAGAGTCAGTGCCTTTAACCTCCTGTTTGGCACAGCTTGCAATTTCTGTGCAAGATGAACAGGAATAAGGAGAACCAATGAGAGACTAGCTCTAGGTGTCTGCACGGGCAAATGTAACGCTCATTTCCCACCAGGAAGAGAAATTAACCAAAGGCTCAGCGTGCACTGCTGGAAACAGATTAGTGCCTGAAGCAATCCTGCAGTTTTGTGCCCAGCTCACAAGAAAGTGAGTTGAAGAAAGGAGCTCAGGGGCACTGTAATTCACAAACCTGCAGAGTTATAAATGACAGCTATCTTCCAAAAGTATATTGAAGTAAGCCTGCGAAGGGGACTTGAAAGCGGGGCAGAATTTCAGGCAAACGATTGCAGGGGGTAGACTGGAATTGCCCTGAAAGCATAGGAAAAGAGGCACAATGTCGACAATGATGCACTTGGCCAAAAATTGCGTATGCGTTTTTTCCTGAATATATTCAGGAAAAAACGCATACCCAATTTTTGGCCAACCAAGCAAGCCTGTAAAGGAAATCTGCACTACAATGAAATCTCACTGCCCCCCCCGGGCAAAAGGGCCATCTGAGAAAAGTGTAAAATCCAGAAAGATAGGACAGCATATGGAGAACAGGGAGCCTTGTTATGCTGATTGGCAGGATGTAAATTGCCAGCAGCCACCCTGGAGAAGTGTATGGTGTTTCCTGAAACACGTAAGAAACAAAGCAACACAGCCTATGGCACTTCCACTTATGGTCCTATAGCTTACGGAAATTAAAATAAAAAACAGACAGCCACCCCAATATTTGGGACGGCTGTGTTCACAAGAAGCTCGTCTACAGTATCAGGTAAATATCCCAGAAAACAAAAAATGGATAAAGAAGTTGTGGCACGTACGTACAATGCAATATCACTCAGCAATGAAATCTGTGTCATCAGGCCCGTAGTGGCATAATGAGTGGATGCAGGTATGGTGATTCTACGTGAACTACGTCACACAGAAAAAGAAACATCATAAGATATCACTAATACACGGAATGTAAACTTGACTACACATGAACTGAATTACAAAACAGAACAGGGTCTCAAATTTAGAAAACCAACTAGTGCTTGCTTATGGGGAAAGGTGCCTTGGGGTGCTGCATAAAACCAGAGACTGAAATTAGCACAGATAACTTTCCATAAGCTAAATATGTAATAGACAAGACCTACTCCTTGCTCAACGAAATGGACCCAACACCACATATTCAACGCCTAGGAATATACCTGACTAGGAAGAATCTTAAAACACATGGATATATATGTCTCCGTAAGAGAATCAAGCGTGTGTACAGCGGCCGAAACGCAGCAGTGAAAATCCGATAAATCCAATTATCAGAATAAATTTCGAAAACAAAACACAAAGACAGTGAAATAGAGAGCAATTCTTAAATAATTCACTCAGGGCATGTGATGCAACCGGGATTGACCACATCTACACCCAGAGCTGGTTGAGACATAAGGCTTGACACTTCAGGCTGATAGCATTGGTGAGTTTCGGTGAGCAAATGCAGACCCTTTGAAGTCACACTGCATCGTACCCATTCCATGGGTCCCAACTCTCCAGGGTCAAGGGATTCTTCCTTCAGCTAAAACATGCATGGGAAACACAGTGTATGGTACACCGTGAGATTGGGAAACGATTTAAAATGGATCTCAGTTTTCGTATCCTTGTCCTCGGGTTCTCCATTCCAGACGCTTTACTAACACTCTCCGCGCTTGGAGAGTCAGTGCCTTTAACCTCCTGTTTGGCACAGTTTGCAATTTCTGTGCAAGATGAACAGGAATAGGGAGAACCAATGAGAGACTAGCTGTAGGTGTCTGCATGGGCAAATGTAACACTCATTGCCCACCAAGAAGAGGAATTAAACAAAGTCTCAGTGTGCCCTGCTGGAAACAGATTAAGGCCTGAAGCAATCCTGCGGTTTTGTGCCCAGCTCACAAGAAAGCAAGTTGAAGAAAGGAGCTCAGGGGCACTGTAATTCACAAACCTGCAGAGTTATAAATGACAGCTATCCTCCAAAAATATATTGAAGTAAGCCTGCGAAGGGGACTTGAAAGCGGGGCAGAATTTCAGGAAAACGATTGCAGGGGGTAGACTGCAATTGCCCTGAAAGCATAGGAAAAGAGGCAGAACGTTGACAATGATGCACTTGGCCAAAAATGGCGTATGCGTTTTTTCCTGAATATATTCAGGAAAAAAAGCATACGCCCTTTTTGGCCAACCAAGCAA
>NW_027077429.1:0-10000 GCF_963924675.1 Phocoena phocoena
AGCGTACGTGTTAGGGTACGGGTTAGTGTTATCGTATGGGTTAGGATTAGGGGACGGGTTAGGGTAAGGCTTCGGGTAAGGGTTAGGGTTAGGGTTAGGGTTAGGGGTAGGGGACGGGGACGGTGTAGGGGACAGATTAGGGTACGACAACGGTTTAGGGTGAGCGTATGTGTTAGGGTACGGGTTAGTGTTAGCGTACGGGTTAGGATTAGGGGACGGGTTAGGGTAGGGCTTCGGGTAAGGGTTAGGGTTAGGGTTAGGGAATGGGGACGGTTTAGGGGAAAGGTTAGTGTACGACAACGGTTTAGGGTGAGCGTACGTGTTAGGGTACGGGTTAGAGTTAGCATGCGGGTTAGGATTAGGGGACGGTTTAGGATAAGGCTTCGGGTAAGGGTTCGGGTTAGGGTTAGGGTTAGGGTTAGGGTTAGGGTTAGTGGACGGAGACGGTTTAGGGGACAGGTTAGTGTACGACAACGGTTTAGGGTGAGCATACGTGTTAGGGTATGGGTTAGTGTTAGCGTACGGGTTAGGATTAGGGGACGGGTTAGGGTAAGGCTTCGGGTAAGGGTTAGGGTTAGGGTTAGGGTTAGGGGACGGGGACTGTTTAGGGGACAGGTTAGGGTACGACAACGGTTTAGGGTGAGCGTACGTGTTAGGGTACGGATTAGTGTTAGCGTACGGGTTAGGATTAGAGGACGTTTTAGGGTAAGGCTTCGGGTAAGTGTTAGGGTTAGGGTTAGGGTTAGGAGACGGGGACTGTTTAAGGGACAGGTTAGTGTACGACAATGGTTTAGGGTGTGCGTATGTGTTAGGGTACGGTTTAGGGTTAGCGTACGGGTTGGGATTAGGGGACGGGTTAGGGTAAGGCTTCGGGTAAGTGTTAGGGTTAGGGTTAGGGTTAGGGTTAGGGGACGGGGACAGTTTAGGGGACAGGTTATGGTACGACAACGGTTTAGGTTGAGCGTACGTGTTAGGGTACGGGTTAGGGTTAGCGTACGGGTTAGGATTACGGAATGGGTTAGTGTAAGGCTTCGGGTAAGGGTTAGGGTTAGGGTTAGGGTTAGGGATAGGAGACGGGGATGGTTTAGGGTACAGGTTAGGGTACGACAATGGTTTAGAGTGAGCGTACGTTTTAGGGTACGGGTTAGGGTTAGCGTACGGGTTAGGATTAGCGGATGGGTTAGTGTTAGGCTTCGGGTAAGGGTTAGGGTTAGGGTTAGGGATAGGGGACGGGGATGGTTTAGGGTACAGGTTAGGGTACGACAACGGCTTAGGGTGAGCGTACGTGTTAGGGTACGGGTTAGTGTTAGCGTACGGGTTAGGATTAGAGGACGTGTTAGGGTAAGGCTTCGGGTAAGTGTTAGGGTTAGGGTTAGGGTTAGGGTTAGGGTTAGGAGACGGGGACGGTTTAGGGGACAGGTTAGTGTATGACAACGGTTTAGGGTGTGCGTATTTGTTAGGGTACGGTTTAGGATTAGCGTACGGGTTAGGATTAGGGGACGGGTTAGGGTAAGGCTTCGGGTAGGGGTTAGGGTTAGGGTTAGGGTTAGGGTTAGGGTTAGGGGACGGGGACGGTTTAGATGACAGGTTATGGTACGACAACGTTTTATGATGAGCGTACGTGTTAGGCTATGGGTTAGTGTTAGCGTACGGGTTAGGATTAGGGGATGGGTTAGGGTAAGGCTTCGGAAAAGGGTTAGGGTTAGGGTTAGGTTTAGGGTTAGGGGATGGGGACGGTTTAGGTGACAGGTTAGGGTACGACAACGGTTTAGGGTGAGCGTACGTGTTAGGGTACGGGTTAGTGTTAGCTGACGTGTTAGGATTAGGGGACGGGTTAGGTTAAGGCTTCGGGTAAGTGTTAGGGTTAGGGTTAGGGTTAGGGTTAGGGGACGGGGATGGGGACGGTTTAGCGGACAGGTCAGTGTATGACAACGGTTTAGGGTGAGCGTACGTGTTAGGGTATGGGTTAGTGTTAGCGTACGGTTTAGGATTAGGGGACGGGTTAGGGTAAAGCTTCGGGTAAGGGTTAGGGTTAGGGATAGGGTTAGGGTTAGGGGACGGGGACGTTTTAGGGGACAGGTTAGGGTACGACAATGGTTTAGGGTGAGCGTACGTGTTAGGGTACGGGTTAGTGTTAGCTTACGGGTTAGGATTAGAGGACGGGATAGGGTAAGGCTTCGGGTAAAGTTTAGGGTTAGGGTTAGGGTTAGGGTTAGGAGACGGGGACGGTTTAGTGGACAGGTTAGCGTACGACAACGGTTTAGGGTGTGCGTATGTGTTAGGGTAAGCTTTAGTGTTAGCGTACGGGTTAGGATTAGGGGACGGGTTACGGTAAGGCTTCGGGTAAGGGTTAGGGTTAGGGTTAGGTTTAGGGTTAGGGGACGGGGACGGTTTAGGGGAGGGGTTAGGGTACGACAACGGTTTAGGTTGAACGTACGTGTTAGGGTACGGTTTAGTGTTAGCGAACGGTTTAGGATTAGGGGACGGGTTAGTGTAAGGCTTCGGGTAAGTGTTAGGTTTAGGGTTAGGGTTAAGGGACGGGGACGGTTTAGGGGACAGGTTAGGGTACGACAACGGTTTAGGGTGAGCGTACGTGTTAGGGTACGGGTTCGTGTTAGCGTACGGGTTAGGATTAGGGGTCGGGTTAGTGTAAGGCTTCGGGTAAGTGTTAGGTTTAGGGTTAGGGTTAGGGTTAGGGTTAGGGGACGGGGACGGTTTCGGGGACAGGTTAGGGTACGACAACGGTTTAAGGTGAGCATACGTGTTAGGGTACGGGTTACTGTTAGCCAACGGGTTAGGATTAGGGGACGGGTTAGGGTAAGGCTTCGGGTAGGGTTTAGGGTTAGGGTTAGGGTTAGGGTTTGGGTTAGGGGACGGGGACGGTTTAGATGACAGGTTATGGTAAGACAACGTTTTATGATGAGCGTACGTGTTAGGCTATGGGTTAGTGTTAGCGTACGGGTTAGGATTAGGGGATGGGTTAGGGTAAGGCTTCGGAAAAGGGTTAGGGATAGGGTTAGTGTTAGGGTTAGTGGACGGGGACGGTTTAGGTGACAGGTTAGGGTACGACAACGGTTTAGGGTGAGCGTACGTGTTAGGGTACGGGTTAGTGTTAGCTGACGGGTTAGGATTAGGGAACGGGTTAGGGTAAGGCTTCGGGTAAGGGTTAGGGTTAGGGTTAGGGTTAGGGTTAGGGTTAGGGGACGGGAATGGGGACGGTTTAGAGGACAGGTCAGTGTATGACAACGGTTTAGGGTGAGCGTACGTGTTAGGGTATGGGTTAGTGTTAGCGTACGGGTTAGGATTAGGGGACGGGTTAGGGCAAGGCTTCGGGTAAGGGTTAGGGTTAGGGTTAGGGTTAGGATTAGGGGACGGGGACGGTTTAGGGGACAGGTTAGGGTACGAAAACGGTTTAGGGTGAGCGAACGTGTTAGGGTACGGGTTAGTGTTATCGTAAGTGTTAGGATTAGGGGAGGGTTAGGGTAAGGCTTCGGGTAAGGGTTAGGGTTAGGGTTAGGGGACGGGGACGGTTTAGGGGACAGCTTAGAGTACGACAACGGTTTAGGGTTAGCGTACGTGTTAGGGTACGTGTTAGTGTTAGCGTACGAGTTAGGATTAGGGGACGGTTTAGGGTAAGGCTTCGGATAAGGGTTAGGTTTAAGGTTAGGGTTAGGGTTAGGGTTAGGGAACGGGGACGCTTTAGGGGACAGGTTAGGATACGACAACGGTTTAGGGTGAGCGTACGTGTTAGGGTACGGGTTAGAGTTAGCATACGGGTTAGGATTCGGGGACGGGTTAGGGTAAGGCTTCGGGTAAGGCTTAGGGTTTGGGTTAGGGTTAGGGTTAGGGGACGGGGACGGTTTAGGGGACAGGTTAGGGTACGACAACGGTTTAGGGTGAGCGTACGTGTTAGGGTACGTGTTAGAGTTAGCATGAGGGTTAGGATTAGGGGACGGTTTAGGGTAAGGATTCGGGTAAGGGTTCGGGTTAGGGTTAGGGTTAGGGTTAGGGTTAGGGGACGGAGACGGTTTAGGGGACAGGTTAGTGTACGACAAAGGTTTAGGGTGAGCGTACGTGTTAGGGTACGGGTTAGTGTTAGTGTACGGGTTAGGATTAGGGGACGGGTTAGGGTAAGGCTTCGGGTAAGGCTTAGGGTTAGGGTTAGGGTTAGGGTTAGGGGACGGGGAAGGTTTAGGGGACAGGTTAGGGTACGACAACGGTTTAGGGTGAGCGTACGTGTTAGGGTACGGGTTAGTGTTAGCGTACGGGTTAGGATTAGAGGACGTGTTAGGGTAAGGCTTCGGGTAAGTGTTAGGGTTAGGGTTAGGGTTAGGGTTAGGGTTAGGAGACGGGGACGGTTTAGGGGACAGGTTAGTGTATGACAACGGTTTAGGGTGTGCGTATTTGTTAGGGTACGGTTTAGGATTAGCGTACGGGTTAGGATTAGGGGACGGGTTAGGGTAAGGCTTCGGGTAGGGGTTAGGGTTAGGGTTAGGGTTAGGGTTAGGGTTAGGGGACGGGGACGGTTTAGATGACAGGTTATGGTACGACAACGTTTTATGATGAGCGTACGTGTTAGGCTATGGGTTAGTGTTAGCGTACGGGTTAGGATTAGGGGATGGGTTAGGGTAAGGCTTCGGAAAAGGGTTAGGGTTAGGGTTAGGTTTAGGGTTAGGGGATGGGGACGGTTTAGGTGACAGGTTAGGGTACGACAACGGTTTAGGGTGAGCGTACGTGTTAGGGTACGGGTTAGTGTTAGCTGACGTGTTAGGATTAGGGGACGGGTTAGGGTAAGGCTTCGGGTAAGTGTTAGGGTTAGGGTTAGGGTTAGGGTTAGGGGACGGGGATGGGGACGGTTTAGCGGACAGGTCAGTGTATGACAACGGTTTAGGGTGAGCGTACGTGTTAGGGTATGGGTTAGTGTTAGCGTACGGGTTAGGATTAGGGGACGGGTTAGGGTAAGGCTTCGGGTAAGGGTTAGGGTTAGGGATAGGGTTAGGGTTAGGGGACGGGGACGGTTTAGGGGACAGGTTAGGGTACGAAAACGGTTTAGGGTGAGCGTACGTGTTAGGGTACGGGTTAGTGTTATTATAAGGGTTAGGATTAGGGGAGGGTTAGGGTAAGGCTTCGGGTAAGGGTTAGGGTTAGGGTTAGGGGACGGGGACGGTTTAGGGGACAGGTTAGAGTACGACAACGGTTTAGGGTTAGCGTACGTGTTAGGGTACGTGTTAGTGTTAGCGTACGAGTTAGGATTAGGGGACGGTTTAGGGTAAGGCTTCGGATAAGGGTTAGGGTTAAGGTTAGGGTTAGGGTTAGGGTTAGGGAACGGGGACGGTTAGGGGACAGGTTAGGATACGACAACGGTTTAGGGTGAGCGTACGTGTTAGGGTACGGGTTAGAGTTAGCATACGGGTTAGGATTAGGGGGCGGGTTAGGGTAAGGCTTCGGGTAAGTGTTAGGGCTAGGGTTAGGGTTAGGGTTAGGGGACGGGGACGGTTTAAGGGACAGGTTAGGGTACGATAACGGTTTATGGTGAGCGTACGTGTTAGGGTACGGGTTAGTGTTAGCGTACGGGTTAGGATTAGGGGACGGGTTAGGGTAAGGCTTCGGGTAAGTGTTAGGGTTAGGGTTATTGTTAGGGTTAGGGGACGGGGACGGTTTAGGGGACAGGTTAGGGTACGACAAAGTTTTAGGGTGAGCGTACGTGTTACGGTACGGGTTAGTGTTAGCGTACGGGTTAGGATTAGGGGACGGTTTAGGGTAAGGCTTCGGGTAAGGGTTCGGGTTAGGGTTAGGGTTAGGGTTAGGGTTAGGGTGAGGGGACGGTGAAGGTTTAGGGGACAGGTTAGTGTACGACAATGGTTTAGGGTGAGCGTACGTGTTAGGGTACGGGTTAGTGTTAGCGTAAGGGTTAGGATTAGGGGACAGTTTAGGGTAAGGCTTCGGGTCAGTGTTAGGGTTAGGTTTAGGTTTAGGGTTAGGGTTAGGAGACGGGGACGGTTTAGGGGACAGGTTAGTGTATGACAACGGTTTAGGGTGTGCGTATGTGTTAGGGTACGGTTTAGGGTTAGCGTACGGGTTAGGATTAGGGGACGGGTTAGGGTAAGGCTTCGGGTAAGGGTTAGGGTTAGGGTTAGGTTTAGGGTTAGGGTTAGGGGACGGGGACGGTTTAGGGGACAGGTTATGGTACGACAATGTTTTATGATGAGCGTACGTGTTAGGCTATGGGTTAGTGTTAGCGTACGTGTTAGGATTAGGGGATGGGTTAGGGTAACGCTTCGGGAAAGGGTTAGGGTTAGGGTTAGGGTTAGGGTTAGGGGACGGGGACGGTTTAGGGGACAGGTTAGGGTACGACAATGGTTTAGGGTGAGCGTACGTGTTAGGGTACGGGTTAGTGTTAGCTGACGGGTTAGGATTAGGGGACGGGTTAGGGTAAGGCTTCGGGTAAGGGTTAGGGTTAGGGTTAGGGTTAGGGTTAGGGTTAGGGAATGGGGACGGTTTAGGGGACAGGTTAGGATACGACAACGGTTTAGGGTGAGCGTACGTGTTAGGGTACGGGATAGAGTTAGCATACGGGTTAGGATTAGGTGACGGGTTAGGGTAAGGCTTCGGGTAAGGTTTAGGGTTAGGGTTAGGGTTAGGGTTAGGAGACGGGGACGGTTTAGTGGACAGGTTAGCGTACGACAACGGTTTAGGGTGTGCGTATGTGTTAGGGTATGCTTTAGTGTTAGCGTACGGGTTAGGATTAGGGGACGGGTTACGGTAAGGCTTCGGGTAAGGGTTAGGGTTAGGGTTAGGTTTAGGGTTAGGGGACGGGGACGGTTTCGGGGAGGGGTTAGGGTACGACAACGGTTTAGGTTGAACGTACGTGTTAGGGTACGGTTTAGTGTTAGCGAACGGTTTAGGATTAGGGGACGTGTTAGTGTAAGGCTTCGGGTAAGTGTTAGGTTTAGGGTTAGGGTTAAGGGACGGGGACGGTTTAGGGGACAGGTTAGGGTACGACAACGGTTTAGGGTGAGCGTACCTGTTAGGGTACGGGTTCGTGTTAGCGTACGGGTTAGGATTAGGGGACGGGTTAGTGTAAGGCTTCGGGTAAGTGTTAGGTTTAGGGTTAGGGTTAGGGTTAGGGGACGGGGACGGTTTCGGGGACAGGTTAGGGTACGACAAAGGTTTAAGGTGAGCATACGTGTTAGGGTACGGGTTACTGTTAGCCAACGGGTTAGGATTAGGGGACGGGTTAGGGTAAGGCTTCGGGTAGGGTTTAGGGTTAGGGTTAGGGTTAGGGTTTGGTTTAGGGGACGGGGACGGTTTAGATGACAGGTTATGGTAAGACAACGTTTTATGATGAGCGTACGTGTTAGGCTATGGGTTAGTGTTAGCGTACGGGTTAGGATTAGGGGATGGGTTAGGGAAAGGCTTCGGAAAAGGGTTAGGGTTAGGGTTAGTGTTAGGGTTAGGGGATGGGGACGGTTTAGGTGACAGGTTAGGGTACGACAACGGTTTAGGGTGAGCGTACATGTTAGGGTACGGGTTAGTGTTAGCTGACGCGTTAGGATTAGGGAACGGGTTAGGGTAAGGCTTCGGGTAAGGGTTAGGGTTAGGGTTAGGGTTAGGGTTAGGGGACGGGAATGGGGACGGTTTAGGGGACAGGTCAGTGTATGACAACGGTTTAGGGTGAGCGTACGTGTTAGGGTATGGGTTAGTGTTAGCGTACGGGTTAGGATTAGGGGACGGGTTAGGGTAAGGCTTCGGGTAAGGGTTAGGGTTAGGGTTAGGGTTAGGATTAGGGGACGGGGACGGTTTAGGGGACAGGTTAGGGTACGAAAACGGTTTAGGGTGAGCGAACGTGTTAGGGTACGGGTTAGTGTTATCGTAAGGGTTAGGATTAGGGGAGGGTTAGGGTAAGGCTTCGGGTAAGGGTTAGGGTTAGGGTTAGGGGACGGGGACGGCTTAGGGGACAGCTTAGAGTACGACAACGGTTTAGGGTTAGCGTACGTGTTAGGGTACGTGTTAGTGTTAGCGTACGAGTTAGGATTAGGGGATGGTTTAGGGTAAGGCTTCGGATAAGGATTAGGGTTAAGGTTAGGGTTAGGGTTAGGGTTAGGGAACGGGGACGCTTTAGGGGACAGGTTAGGATACGACAACGGTTTAGGCTGAGCGTACGTGTTAGGGTACGGGTTAGAGTTAGCATGAGGTTTAGGATTACGGGACGGTTTAGGGTAAGGCTTCGGGTAAGGGTTCGGGTTAGGGTTAGGGCTAGGGTTAGGGTTAGGGTTAGGGGACGGGGACGGTTTCGGGGACAGGTTAGGGTACAACAACGGTTTAAGGTGAGCATACGTGTTAGGGTACGGGTTAGTGTTAGCCAACGTTTTAGGATTAGGGGACGGGTTAGGGTAAGCCTTCGGGTAAGGGTTAGGGTTAGGGTTAGGGTTAGGGGACGGGGACGGGGACGGGGACGGTTTAGGGGACAGGTAGGTGTACGACAACGGTTTAGGGTGAGCGTACGTGTTAGGGTACGGGTTAGTGTTAGCGTACGGGTTAGGATTAAGGGACGGGTTAGGGTAAGGCTTTGGGTAAGGTTTAGGGTTAGGGTTAGGGTTAGGGTTAGGGGACGGGGATGGTTTAGGGGACAGGTTAGGGTACGACAACGGTTTAGGGTGAGCGTACGTGTTAGGGTACGGGTTAGTGTTATCGTATGGGTTAGGATTAGGGGACGGGTTAGGGTAAGGCTTCGGGTAAGGGTTAGGGTTAGGGTTAGGGTTAGGGGTAGGGGACGGGGACGGTGTAGGGGACAGATTAGGGTACGACAACGGTTTAGGGTGAGCGTATGTGTTAGGGTACGGGTTAGTGTTAGCGTACGGGTTAGGATTAGGGGACGGGTTAGGGTAGGGCTTCGGGTAAGGGTTAGGGTTAGGGTTAGGGTTAGGGTTAGGGAATGGGGACGGTTTAGGGGAAAGGTTAGTGTACGACAACGGTTTAGGGTGAGCGTACGTGTTAGGGTACGGGTTAGAGTTAGCATGCGGGTTAGGATTAGGGGACGGTTTAGGATAAGGCTTCGGGTAAGGGTTCGGGTTAGGGTTAGGGTTAGGTTTGGGTTAGGGTTAGTGGACGGAGACGGTTTAGGGGACAGGTTAGTGTACGACAACGGTTTAGGGTGAGCATACGTGTTAGGGTATGGGTTAGTGTTAGCGTACGGGTTAGGATTAGGGGACGGGTTAGGGTAAGGCTTCGGGTAAGGGTTAGGGTTAGGGTTAGGGTTAGGGTTAGGGGACGGGGACGGTTTAGGGGACAGGTTAGGGTACGACAACGGTTTAGGGTGAGCGTACGTGTTAGGGAACGGATTAGTGTTAGCGTACGGGTTAGGATTAGAGGACGTTTTAGGGTAAGGCTTCGGGTAAGTGTTAGGGTTAGGGTTAGGGTTAGGAGACGGGGACTGTTTAAGGGACAGGTTAGTGTACGACAACGGTTTAGGGTGTGCGTATGTGTTAGGGTACGGTTTAGGGTTAGCGTACGGGTTAGGATTAGGGGACGGGTTAGGGTAAGGCTTCGGGTAAGTGTTAGGGTTAGGGTTAGGGTTAGGGTTAGGGGACGGGGACGGTTTAGGGGACAGGTTATGGTACGACAACGGTTTAGGTTGAGCGTACGTGTTAGGGTACGGGTTAGGGTTAGCGTACGGGTTAGGATTACGGGATGGGTTAGTGTAAGGCTTCGGGTAAGGGTTAGGGTTAGGGTTAGGGTTAGGGATAGGAGACGGGGATGGTTTAGGGTACAGGTTAGGGTACGACAATGGTTTAGAGTGAGCGTACGTTTTAGGGTACGGGTTAGGGTTAGCGTACGGGTTAGGATTAGCGGATGGGTTAGTGTTAGGCTTCGGGTAAGGGTTAGGGTTAGGGTTAGGGATAGGGGACGGGGATGGTTTAGGGTACAGGTTAGGGTACAACAATGGTTTAGTGTGAGCGTACGTGTTAGGGTACGGGTTAGTGTTAGCGTACGGGTTTGG